>NW_015113699.1:76347-95385 GCF_001443285.1 Poecilia latipinna | reverse complement strand
GTGTTGGTTTGTTTTTGTGCAGCAGAAAAATTGATCCTTGCTGTGCGATAAAGCGACACCTCTGATCAATGGGGATCTCTAGAAATAGTCTGCTCCCTAAAAGGAGAGGGGGGCCGCCTCGGTGTCGTCAGATCCGCTTTTATCCCGGGCTTGCCCTGCTGTGTGTGTTTGGTCCATTAATGATCGACCTACATGTATTAAGTGACTGTGTGTCTAAAAGGGTCTATTAGGGCTGTGTTAGGACAGTTGATGTGTGTTTAATGCTCACAGTTCGTCATTCGTTCTGGTGTGTGTGATTCGCAGTGGGTCGGCGCTGTGTCTGTGTTGAAAGAATGCGCCAGGATGAGACCAGACGACCCCTCGCTGCCCATGCTGGCTGCTAAGATCTGCATCGGTCAACTGCACTGGGTGAATGCATCCCAACACCTGCATGTTAACACCTGAAACGAAAAGCGTTCAGAAAGCACTGAGATTCACTGCAAAAACACAAAATCTTGCCAAGTTTCTCTGGCCTGGTTTCTACTGCAAATATCTTAGTTCACCTGAAATAAAACAAAACTAACCTATAAGTAACTTTTCAGCAAGATATAGGAGCTTGTTTTAAGTAAGTAAATTCTTAATATTGATGAAAAAGTCCTAGTTCCACTGACTATTTCATTTATGGTCTTATTATAAGTGAAATAATGTGCCAATGGAAGTGGCACTTCTTTCCCAATTTCAAGGAATTATCGACTTGCAACAAG
The DNA here is from genome assembly GCF_001443285.1 of Poecilia latipinna. Classification (NCBI taxonomy): domain Eukaryota; kingdom Metazoa; phylum Chordata; class Actinopteri; order Cyprinodontiformes; family Poeciliidae; genus Poecilia; species Poecilia latipinna. Next base: position 94,642 of record NW_015113699.1, on the reverse strand, counting down.
CTCCTGTATCTTGCTGAAAAGTTACTTGTAAGTTACTTTTTATGCATCCTTTGCAGGGTTTCCCCCAGAAAACTAGCTAAGCCTGGTGCTAAGGAAGTCCAGTTGCCCTTCTGTGTTTTTGTGTAAAAAAAAAAGTTAACATAAAACATCAACAACAAAGAAAATATAACCGTGCTTTAAATAAAACTGGTATTTCTGTAGGTTTTGTATGTGGAATCAAATGTTATCTTTTTTAAATTGATAATGATCGGCTAAAGATTACTGATGTTTTATTATACACTGCTCAAAAAAAATAAAGGGAACACTCAAATAACACCTCCTAGACCTGAATGAATGAAATATTCTCATTGAATACTTTGTTCTGTACAAAGTTGAATGTGCTGACAACAAAATCACACAAAAATCATCAATGGAAATCAAATTTATTAACCAATGGAGGCCTGGATTTGGAGCCACACACAAAATTAAAGTGAAATGTTCCCTTTATTTTTTTGAGCAGTATACATAAACCTATCTTAACCCTTTTTGCTGTCACTGCTACATTAAAATAAATAAACGATTCCCAGCCTGGTGGGGCGACAAGTGAAGCCTGGTGGCCCGCCAGGCTTATAATATATATATAAACCCTGCTTTGCTACATATGATCAAGCTTTCACTAAAGGAATGTTGCTATTGCATTTTAGGCAACAAAATATTGATTCTTTTTTATTTAAAAAGGGAATTGAATTGTTTATTTGCATTTTCCTATATATTTCTAATATTACATTAAAAGGCTAAATAAAAAATCTGCAGAATGTGATAATTTTTGTATCCCATTAATCTCTGAGAATGTGTTCTTGGATTATGTTTATATTAGTTGAAAATGGTCTCAAAACAACAATGTTATCGTTTATTGCAATAATTTCTGGGTCAGTTTATCGTCCAGCATAATTTATTGTATCATCAGTGAAGACTCACACATAATTCATCTGAAGTTACGTCTACCATTGACCATTTGGGCGCAGCTTTGTGATTGGTCAGAGGTTTTCTGCCATGTTTTATCTTTCATCCAGAGCAGAAAAGTTCGGTTCGCTTCCTCTCTTTTCTCCCTAAAAAAAACCTCAGCCATCAATAAAGAGTGGGATCGATGGATGCAGAGATGAAATGAGTCGGGAAGAGAAAGTGAGGCCAGATTAGAACAGAGGAACCAACAGGCGAATGGAGACAGCGCATCTGTTAGTGGCTGGAGATCATGGCAGGCCAGAGACACTAAGGAGCTTACAGTTTTAATCACAATGGGACACTATGGCCATAGTGCAGCGCGGCATTACAGAAATGGGCCACCGCTCTCCACCATCAGCTCCACCGGACAGTCTGGGCTGTAATCTGTCCAGCGACATTATGCTCCTTAATCCAGCCCACGTGGAGCTTTCTGAACATCGCTGAGGTTTCTCTACAGCTCCATGATATCTGCGGCAGGACTGATGATCTGCAAGCAAAGCTGCTTTTCTAAATTCCTGAAGAGCAGCGCTGCAGATCTTCACATCAGTCAAGAGAGAAAAAACAACAATGGCGTAATCTTCCTAAGATGTTTGTGGACAGGCTGTGCAGTAAAATGGTTGATTCAGAGAAACGGAGATGAAAAAGGATGAAGGGGAGCGCGACATTAGCGTTAGCTTTACCCCCTTACACCCACCTTCCCCACCTGCCTGTCCGCCACCAGGCGCAGCTCTCACACCATGTGGCACACTTTCTCCCTCGCCTGCAGTCTGCTGCTGCTGCCTGTGTGTGGCGAGTGTGTGTGTGTCCTTCAACAAACTCTGCGCTGTCCTTCAGCTGAATCTGTTCAGACTGTCCCCACACTAAACTCCCAGCAGGCCCAGCCCATCAATACTTCATTCCCTGCTGCAGCACCATTTGCTGCACAGCGGAGGAACTTTATTTGTGTCGCACCTTTCGTACCCAAGGTGATTCCAAGCGATTTAAAATGTGTTGCATGAATTGAATTGCATGCACCGTTAGGCCTGTCATGGTAGGAAATTTACCTGGATGCCAAATTATAACAGAAGTTACTGCGATTAGGTTTAGTCTCAACTAGCAAGAGCAATTTTATTTACAGAGACTTCATAATTAATTTTATTTGTTGTTTCTATTGTTTTGTTTATTTATTTTGGATATAATCTTCCAGTTCCACTGTTAAATGTTCATTAGAATCAAAGCTTATTGATCTTTGAGGTTTGAAAATTGTCTCAAAACAACAATATTACCATTTATCGACAGGCATAGTTGGTAACTGAGGAAATGACAACTTGGAATTAAACCTAAAGCTAATATGATGCGATAAAACATTATTGTCCTTCTATGTGGAAATAAAACCAATCATCCAATCACAAAACTTGAGAAAACCTTGATCATTTCAAAAATAAATCAACATATCCGCCATATGGTATATTTAAAGACCTGAGCTTTTCACCTGTTTTTAGGATTTTTTTAGCTGCAGATGCATCTTTTGCCACAAATCATCAAGGATTAAATAAAATAATGCTTTTGTTGCGTTTTAGCCAACATAATATAGATTTTCTTATTTAAAAAGGGATTTTAATTATTCATTTGCATTTTCTTATGTGGCAATATTTGTATCCGATTAATCGCCAGAATAATCGATTAATCGGATACAAAATACTTAAAAAGTCCATGCATCGAAGGTTTCTGTGTGTTCATGTGAAGTTCAAGGAGGCGGAGAACCTGTCGAAGCGCGTGGCATCGATGGGAGAGGAGGCCAGGGAGTTCCTCCCCAGGGCGTACCTGGCGCTGGGCCTCAGCTTCAGCCTTCAGGCCTCTGAGGGTAAAGTCTCACCTGGTCCTCAGATGCCTGTGAATCTGTACGGATGGATGTTTGAATTTGGAGATTCTAACCTTTTGAGTGACTCGATTTGTTTTTGTTTTTCGTCTTCAGCCACTCTGTCAGCTGATCGGAATGAGTTCAACAAAAAAGCCCTGCAGGCATTAAACAAGTATGTGTTACTTGTTTTCATTCCTTTATTTGTTTGTCACTTCCTGTCATAATAAGCAATAAATCAATGAATCGCCATAAATTAAAGCAAGCTCAGTATGGTTTATGAAAACTGGATCAGTTCAGGAGCTGATGTTCAGGTGTTTGTAGAACATAAAAACTCTGCCTTTCCTCCACAGAGCCAATTCATTAGACCCACTGGACGCTCAGATTTCCATGTACCTGGCTCTCCAGCTGGCCCTCGTACGCCAGGTACAAGCAAGCCTTTAAGCAATGTCACATTGTTGCATTTTCATTACAAATGTGTGCAAAACTTTGTCAACACTCCATTAATGCCGAAAAAACACAATTGTGGAATTGTGAAGTTTCCATTAAATAAGAAACCGAATTAAATGACGTGTGAAAAAGTTTGTTCCTCAATAAGTCATTAAAAATATTCAGTGCCATCATCTTTCTACCACTTCCTGTTGTCTTCTTCAACATCTCTGCCAGTAGTAACATCCGCTTGTCGATCGTGTGATGCAGAAAAAAAACTTTCTATTGCAGTTTTACAATTTTTATCAACAAACAGGAGTTTTTTTTTAATTGTTGTGATTCCATTAAGCACATTTATTTTCAAAATGTCAAATTGAGCAATTATATAATGGAGACGCTGCTAATAGCTGCGTTTCTGGTGACCATAAAACTGAGCTAATTGAAAGTTTCAATAAAAAGTTTTGCCGCCAAGATGAGGTTGTTTTTCAATCATATCAAAATTGGATATTTTGCAAAACTGCGAAGGAAATACACGATCAACAAGTGGATTTTACTACTGGTGAAAACCACGAAGAAGACAGGAAGTGTAAGGAGGTTGATGGTTTCTTTTCAGTTTTTTAAACAAGCTTATCCACACGTAACTTTAATTTCTTATTTAATTCAAACACTGCAATTGCAAAGTTTGGTTTTTTCAACATTAGTAAAATATCAACAAAGATTTGCATTTGTAGCAGAAACGCAGCTACAGAGTCTGAAGTTTCACCTGAAAACCGTTTTGCTTTTCCAGGTGTCTGCAGCCATGGAGCCGCTACAAACGGCTTTGTCTCTGCGCGCCGATGACCTGCCGTCCCTCCACCTGCTGACCCTGCTGCTGAGCTCCCAGAAACATCACCGTCACGCCCTGGACACCCTCACCCTGGCCCTCAGCCAGCATCCGGACAACTTCAAGTAAAGCAAACTCCCAATCACACATCAAACAGAAAGAAAACCGCAGAGAAGAACATTTTTGTTATTTTTACGAGTGTTTGTGACAGAAAGCAGCTCCAGGGCGCGGCGCAGGGAGGGCCTGTCCTGACAGAGCGCTGGCTGTGGGGATTGGGTGTCTTGGCTGCACTATGGTGGAAACCAAGCGCACAAACACAGGCGCCGTCTCGACGCCTTATTTAGACGTGCCAGAGTGGGAAGCCTGCATTGCAGCACCGTTGCCCCTCATGCACCCTCACCCTTTCACCGCTGCAGCTCTGGCAACAATCCTACAGCCACTTCAGAGGGACGTGTCGCCGTGCATTGCAGGCATCGATTATTTTAGTAATATTGACAATTAATCAGTTAACCAGTCAAAAAAAGGCCACATTCTGCAGATTGTTCATTTAATCACCCAAGTCTTTTTCATACAATATTAGAAATAATACATTTAAAAAAATACAAATAAGAAATTCAGTTCCTTTTCACAATAAGAAAATCAATTTTTTTTTTTGTTTAAAATCCAATAACGTAGCATTCCTTTAGCATACGGTTGATCATTTGTAGCAAAGGATGCATCTGCAGGTGAATAACTAGTTCTGACATCAACATGTGAAAACTTTCTGCTCAACTTTACATCAACACAGTTTACGGCTGATCTGTTGACTCATTTTTGGATTAATTGATTAATAGCTAGATAGCAAAAGGTGACTTAATAGAACATATTTTTACAGAATTTGAACTAGGTGAAGCTAAAACTATGAAACTGGAGGAGTTCTGGGTAGAACATAAAACATTTTGATTAATTTCTGCTGAGTGTGTTATTCTTTCAGCAAACTGCCTTTTTATGAGTTTATATTCCAGTTAACAATTAATCGGTTACTAAATTAGTTGATGATTAATCGATTCATCACGATTAATTGTTTCAGGCTAATTAAAGTCTAAAAAGGTTTTGTGTAAAAGTAAAATACGGTTGAAATCTGACGAAATCCAGTGATTATTTTAAATTTACCAGTTTAAACACAGATATTCTGTGGAAAATGTTCCTCACAACAGAAACTTCAGAGAACTAGCCACGATTTGGTTTTGCTGTGAGCTGCTTTTGTAACATCATTATGTATTTTCTGTCGCAATCATTTCTTAATTTTTAATTTTTATTTGCTGTTGTTTTGTCGTTTTAGTTTATATTTTGTGTTTAAGTCACTAGAGGAGTTCTGGGTAGAACATATTAATAGACAAAGAATTTAATTTTTATCTTAAATGTAAAATGTATATATTTTTGTACAGTTTTGTCAGCAAATTAAATTTGAGTCTTTATACTCCAGTTAGCTATTAATCAATCACTAAATTAGATGATTATTTGAATAATCAATTAATCCGATTAATCATTTCAGCCGTACATCCACCTACCTTGTGTATGTGTTAGTTTATTGCAACATTTGCAACTATAACTGATTTCATAAGTAAAATAATGACAAAATCTGAAGGCGTTTCTCAATAAATGTTGTAAATTTTGCAGCATTATTACAGTATCTGTCTCTCTGGTGTATCGCAGAGCTGCAATAACACCAGGAATGTGCTCATTACCTGAGGAGGATGGACGTGTGCAATAAAACCTGCCAAGGCCGATTCTTTCACACTAATATGGCAGCATGTTGCATCATTCCTCTGATGTGCTTTCAGAGCGCTGAGAAGCGTTTCGTATCGCAGCCATTTGGGGTCAGTGTTGTCCTCCGCGGCCCCGGCACAAACAGATGGGTGATTGTCAAACATGCAAGTGGGAGAGAGATTGGTGGAGGGAGCAGAAAAACAAGAAAATTGATGAAATAACGAAGGACATCAGAGCCTGACAGGAAGCGTCGGAGAGGAAGGGAGTGGGTGGGCGCTTTTATAACCGCACAGGCCGATCCTTTTCGCTGCATGTACAGTCGGATGATGAAGTCTGTTCCCAGTCTGCCTGGATGCACAGTCACACACTCGGAGACGCGCACACACACATTTTACACCTCCTCGGTGGAGACACTTGACTGCTTTGACCCATTTAAGAGCTCTTTGCCGGGCTCGGCCAATCATGTCGCTCGCTGCACCAGGAATCCCCCATTGCCCCGGTAACCGTGAGGTCACGCTGGTAGAGCAGGCAGCGGTTGTCGCGTCAACCCGTTGTTACGGTTCTGCAAAAAAAAAAAAAAAAAGTTGAGTCAGAGGGAAGCAGGGACAGTGACATAACTGAGTCCGTAGTCGATGTCTGACTTGAAATGTTTTGTTTCATGACTTGCTTCACTTATAAAGTCATAAATTAAACTAAATTTTAAAAAAACATGAAATTTAGAACACAAATCATAAAGAAGACAAGATATGCCTTATCTTTTCTGCTGCATCAGGGTTTGACACCATAAACTCTTTTGATCACATTCATCAAACTGAAGGCCCGGGGGCCAAACGTGGCCCGCCGTAGCTGTTTATCTGGCCCTCTAGACTCCACATGCTAAAGCTAAATTAGGTCAACCAGTCCCTCCAGTTTTCTGTGATTCTGTGGAAATTCACATTAAAGTCAACAGATCACAGCATTTTTCATGGATACCTGCAAGTTTATTGCAAAAACTGTTTATGTGATGCCAACTCTCTCCTGTAGGAGGCAGTATTTCTAACTTTTACAACACTGCTGCCTCAGCTTTATTGGATGTCTTTTTTGTCATCAATATGCGTAACGTCGTACTTCAGTGCAAATATCTCAAAATTCCTTGCAAATATTTCAAAATCAGTGATTTTGATTGCAAAAAATTCCCCAAAACAATCGTAAAATCCTGGAGGGACGAACAACGTGAAGCATGTTCAATATTATTTAATTTTAAAACGTATTTATTAATGCAGACAGCTATATTGACATTTAACTGTTTATTAACGAGTTTTATCAATATAGTCATGATCTTGATTTGATCCGAGACTACTGTGAGTTTAACAGCTCTGCTGCTTAATGCAAGTCGCCAGTCAGCTCATTGCATTTACAATTAGATGTGTGAAGGACAATTTGTTGAAGTTCAAACTTGGCATCAGTGCAGAGAGGAAATTTACTTTGATTTATAGAGAAGGATTGAAGGGAGAAGAGTCGACCAAAATGGCCGCTGCATTTTCACACAAGGGATGTTCAATCAAATACGTTTAATCTTTTTTTATTGCAGTATATCTATAAATGTAAACCAGACATATATATTGGTATATGTTTAACAAAAAATATACCAACCGTCATTATCTGACAGGTTATAACCTGCACACCTGCAGCAGCAGCAGAATTACCGTTCCTGAAGATTTCCACAAATATTTAACAGAGTGTTTTGTTTCTTAGTCATATCATGCAATGTATTTTACTGGAGATAGACCAGCACAAAGTGCACATTATTGTCAAGTAGATGCAGATAAGACATTTAAATTTTTGACAATGTGGTTCTAACATGTAAATAAGTAACATCTGCTGTAGAAAACTATTTGTTTTTCTCCTCATCATTTTAGTTTCATAAGTCAGTGACACGGTTAGTGCTATAACACCAGTTCATTGCTTAATCTCAGTGTAAAAGCATCTGTTCTGTAAATACCAAGGATCCCAGCAGAAGGTCAGGGAGAAATATATTGAGAAGACGTAATACTCGCCCTGAATACACTGTGAAACATGGTGGTGATACCATTATGCTGTGGGAATGGTTTTCTTCAGCACGGACAGAGTCGATGGGAAAAGGGAGTGAAATACAAGACGATCCCAGAATAAAACTTCTTAAAACCTGAACAGAGGCTCAGTTAAGGTCAGGGAGTTTCCACACCTGATAGTTCAGTAGATTCGGTTCGATTGGAGCCCAAATTCCAACGTCTGTTACATTTTCAGCTGCTGTGGTTTGCTTTCACACCACATTGTGTCAAATGATCCACACGAATTGAAAAACGTGTTCCCCTCCTCACCTGTGGTGGCGCTGCGCCAAGAACCACTGAACTTGCCGACACAAACTTCTGAAGACACTGAGCGCAAGTTCCTTCCTCATGAAAAGAAACAAAAACTGAGTGGTGTCTTTTTTTCACAGTTGTAGGATTTCTCTTTTGTCTTTGGTAAAAGACCATGAACCATTTCTCTCGCTAGCATTAGACTAGCACGTTTGTCTTGGTTGTAATTTCCCAGAATGCCTTGCGTTGTAGTCCACTTCCTGCTTTTGTAGCGGTTTCCTGATAATCTATGAGAAATGTGTCACCTCTTCCTTCTCCCAGTGCTAACAAGAAACAACCAATCAGATGCAGGAGGTGGGTCTTAGTGCTGTCAATCACAATCTTGTGGCGCTGCTCATCCCCTCTGTCCGCACTCTTTACTCTCTGCTGCCGCTGCAGCTTTTCCCTATCAACAGATCCTATTGCAAATGCTAATTATAGTTAAAAAGGTTTTCCTGTGACAGTAATATATTTCTCCGCCATTAGCCCATTTAACAGCGACTACATGAGGTTGATTGACAGCACTAAGACCCGCCTCCTGACTCTGATTGGCTGTTGTTGGTCAGGCATTTCTTCAGACGGTAATTATACCTCAGAGAGGAAGTGGAGGAGAGTTGTCTCATCATGACATGGAGACAGTTTTACCAAATATGTAAAAACAATATATTTTATAAAAACTGCATACAGCAGCTTTAAAGTTCTGCAGAGAATCAATGTCAGGCCTTGAAAACTGATCTTCTCAGACAGTGTTCTGCCTAAATAAAAAACCAGTGCACTGTTTAAATTAGAATGATGAAACACGGAGCATCTATTCAGTAAAGCTTTTTTGATTTCATACTCAAACCTCACCGCTGCGGCCCGCTGAGCCGAGGCCCGGCTGCAGAGCTCAAAGTCGGAATACAAGACTCCCGACAGAGACGGAGGGAGACGATGAAAGGAGGTGTTTTCTCAGCAGGAGGCCCATAGAATATCATCGGCTCTGGATGTGTGAGAGATCAAAGCTGGCTCTGACTGGTGTGCGTTTCATATGTGCATGCTTTCACTTGTGTGGGTGCGAGTGCGCGAACATTTGTCCATTCTTGCACATGCATGTTGTGTGTGTGTGTTTTTGTGTTGAATGTGTGCACATGGATGTGTGTGACTCTTGTTAGCCACTGGCTCTCTGCACCACAGTGAACTGTCAGCTCGCTGTAGCATACCAAATTTCTGCTTCCTCGTTTTCTCCCACATCCTCAACCCCCGGCTTCTACCTTCTTCTGTATCCGCTGCGTCCAATCGCTCTCCGGTCTTTTTTTTTCTCACCCTCCTTGCACACACTTTATCTCTCTCTCTCTCTTAATTTCTTCCTTTCTTTGAAATTAGAATCACAGAATAAACAAGCATTCATTTGAGTGAGTGTCACAGTTTATATACTAAAGATCCAGCTTTCATTTTAGGTGTTGCATGTCTTACTGTACGTCAGGTTGCAATCTGAAAGCATATCTGCACAGGCCAGTGTGTGTGTGTGTGCGCGCACGCGTGTGTGTGTTATATATGCACGTGTGCGTTCCTGTGCTTGTGCATATATTTACGCTTGTCGTACATCTGCAGTTTTGTGTTCACGCCTCATGTGCTTCCAGAGACTACGCTCTCTGATCTGTGGGAGTGCGGAATGAGTAATATAGTAGATGTACTACTTTTTTTTTTTCCAGGAGGGAACATCATTAGCTATTTTTATGTGTGGAGTTTACGCTGGCACTCACCACTCTCAGCACTCCGACGCCGAGCGTTTACTCAGAGCTGCGCCGCTCTGCACACGACCGGCTCCGTCCCAGGAGGCAGGAAAATGACAGGCTGTGTAATCCGCTGTGCAGTTTCAAGTGTTGTAATCTTGGTGAAATCTATCTTTTCTGATGCTGCCTTGGAAAACACAGATTGTACTGAGGCACAGAAGAGCAGGGTGGAATCGTTTCTATCCTATTATCAGTCATCTCATAGAAAATAGAGGATTTTCTGAATAAATCCATCAGTTGGTTCTTCCAGCTTATTCTTGCAGGGTCACAAGTTGCCAGTTCACCTCAGGGCAACAGAGAGATGCAACAACCATGCACACACACTCACACACCTAAGGACAGTTTGTAGAAAGCAATTAACCCATCACATGTGAAAGAGAGAACAAACAGGCTGGGATTCAAACCCACAACCTTCTTGCTGCAAGGCAGCAGTGCTGCAAACTGTGGTGCCCATTATGTTTATTTCAAACAACTTGTAGTTCTGAATGTTTGTAAATCAGGCCTTCCTGCTAAATATAGCAAAATATTTAGTTTGCAGCTAATTATTTAATTAGCAAGCATTTGGTTAGCTAGTTAAACATTTTATTTTTAGCTATGTATCTTGTTAGCAAGCTAGCAAGTTTTGCTAGTGGCTACACTTGGAATTAGCAAGCTGAATGTTTAGTTTGTAGCTATAAATTCAGCTAGCAAGCAAGCATTTGTTTGGCAAGCTAAATATTTAGTTTGTAGTTATCAATTTTGTTAGCAAGTTAAATATTTTTGCTTGTGGCTAAATATTTAATTAGAAAGCTAAATGTTTGGATTGTGCTCAACACTGTGACATTTATGAATGATTAACATGGTGAAAATAAAACTTTGCCAAACGATCACTTTTTTTCTTTTATGACAGGCTAAATAACCCAAATAATTGCTGTTATTTTTTGTCAGTGTAAGTTTATAACTGTCACTTCACATAAATCAAACACACTAATGGTTGCATATTAAATGAAAGAACGTGTAGTTGTAGTTAGGTTGTAGTTTTTGACCCGGTTTAAGCTTTGAACTCATTCACCAAATTCCTGCTGTTGAAATCCATTGAGAAAGAACAGTTCAGTTCAGATACATCATTAAATAACTCAAGCATAAGCTAAACTCTTGGTATTTCTTTTTTACCAACTAATACTAATCTAAGCTTAGAAGGATTTCTCATGTCGTACACCGAGGTGACAAAGAGAGAATCGGTTTTATTGTGCGCAGGAAATGCGGCAGCATCCGCAGCTCCTGTCACCTGGATGAGCCGCCGCCATGCTGCTCAAAGCTCCGTCACACCGACACCCACCATCACACAGACGCCCGCTCCGGTGAACTCCTGCTGGCAGCCGTATCCTTAACACAGCCTCCCTCTGCACCACTTGTCATCTGTGTGCCAGCAAATCCAGCCTCCTTCCTCCCACACACACCATCACACACACTCTGTACACCTCTTCTGCACACAAATCCCTCCGTCTTTTAATCCCGTTTTTATTTTGTCTTTTCACCAGTTGGTACCAAAACCAGTTTCTCCATCATTGATCCCCATCCTTCAGTCTTATGGGTGATTGATGTCCATGACGGACTGCGTCCTCTGAGATCCCCTTCTGGCAATTACCCACACACACTCAGAGAAGTTCACATCAGAGACTCCCACATCACTTAACCAGTTGTCTTCAGCTAAAAGGGCGAAGCGGAAACACTCTGCTGCTTCTCAGCACACACACACACACACACACACACACACACACACACACACACACACACACACACAGAAACCCTTTCAGAGCTCATTGCTGACCAGCTTTCTCTTCCATTTGGCTTCATTGATCCAGATATCGGCGATAATTCAGAAGCTCTTAATGCGGCCGGAGTTTTTCTTCGCCGTTTCATGAGATAACGATCCTCATTTCTTGGAAATCTATCTGCGTCGCCCTCTGGTTGTTTTCAAATCATTTTACTGTTTAATTTGCCAACAATAGTAAAAGCAGCCGTTGCTGCTGGTACAAAACCTCGTAAAAGTAATCACACCCTTTAAACGTTTTCACGTTTTCTCAAGATCACAAACTCTACAGCTGCAGCGCGACTTTTATTTAAAAAAATGTTTGGTGCACATTTGTTAAAATTGTCATTATATCATGATGCGTTTTAAAAATATATACAAAAAAAAACATTTTTAAAAATAAATTTAAATTCCCTGCTGTTTGTATTTTCCTTTGAACTTTGACCTCCTTGCCAAAGAAAAATATATTTGTGTAGGTCTGTTTTATTTTTTTTAAATTATTATTATTATTTTTTGCAACCACAGTGTTTGATTTTTATTTGGTAATTTTCATTATTACTAATTATTTAACTTATAACAAGTCAAAACTGTGAAATAATCTTCTAATGGAACAAGTAACTATTTCCCAATTTAACGAGTTATTTACGTAAAACAAGCCTCTACATCTTCCTGAAAAGTTACTTGTAAGTTAGTTTTGTTTCATTTCAAGCGTCTAGAGAAACTAGACCAAAACACTTGGTAAGACTTTGTGTTTTTGCAGTGTGAGGGACACAATGAAACCTAAAAACACCAGTGTGAATTCAAACTAACTGAGATGCTCGTTGCGGTTTAGTTTGCTGCTGACGAAGGTGAAGCTGGAAGAGGCCATGTTGGGACCCGCTGCAGCCCTGCAGACCTGCGAGGAGATGCTGCAGCGCTGGCAGAGCCAGTATGACGTCAGCCGCTCCAGGTAAACCTGCAGATATGAGCCGCCGCTGCTGCTTTGCTTATCACACGACAGTCTGGTGTTTTAGTGCAGAGAGGAAAGCGAAGCGTCTCAGTTTGGACCCAGACATAATGGCTGCTGTCACTGCTGCCTTGTTTAGTTTTATTGAATTATAACTTTAATTGTTGTTCCTGAGGATTTCCCACTCTGCGCTGATATTAGATCATCAGTGTTACTTTACTGCCCACTCTGTGATTCACTTGATATGATGATGAATCATTTTTCAGAGGTGTCACTTTCTATCTATTCATCATTTGAAGACTTTAATAGTTCAACACACGTGCAGTACGTAATGTTATATAACACTTAAAGCAGAACTGTTGAAGTCTTTTTCACTTTTTGTTGAATGTTTGGCTACAATTAGTAGCTGGCTGCTTCATGATGGATCTCACTTTAATTCAGATTTGTTCGTTACATTTGGCAGTGAGACGGATGACAGCAGCAGCATACCGATGGCTGAGAGGTCAGAGGTCAGCCCTGTTGTCAGCAAGCCCTCCATCCACCTCAACCTCCCGGACTTCCAGGACGCCTCCACAGGTCTGCTTTCTTCATTCAAAACCTGATTTATACATTCATTTATCGTTTAAATGAGTCCAACAGCAGAATTATCCCACTGCTGACTAATGTTAAATATAGAGCAGTAAAATGATTGTGATTGCCTCCTGAATGGTTAGGAGCCTTTTTATTCTTTTATTGTATTCATTTTCTTTTTTTATGCAATTTGGACTTTGAGTCTGTAATAAAATATATCAATCTATTTAAAATCCTGGATTTTACAGGATTTCCACGTCTAACCCGTTTTAGATTAAAACTGTTTAAATAAAAGTGATGAATCCGACCTCTGACCCGTATTTCAGTCAGGATCAAACAGGAAATCCATCAAAATCAGAAGATCTGCTGGCATTTTTCTATCCGACTTTATGAACAAGCGTATCCCGTTGTGAATGCTCAGGCTAGGCACATTTAGCAGAAAGTACATGCGATTGACTGACAGCGCTAAGCCCCGCCTCCTGACTCTTATTGGTTGTTTTTGGTTGGGAGCGATCCATTTCTTCAGGCGCCAATAAAAGCTCAAAGGAGGTGGAGGAGATCTTATTTTTCACAATTTGTCTCCCTTATAACAAACTGTCACAACATGATAACAAATATGTAAAAAATATATTTGTAAAAGTTTTATACTGCAGCTTTAATGATAAAATTTGTTAAATCGAGTGAATAAAGTGACATTTTGTGAAAGACCCAACCTCTAACTGTCCCTCAGTTGCAACCAGCAGTGGATGGGTTAGTCTGTGTTAAAGCTTCGCCTCATAACCGACCGTTTAAAGCGTCCTCTCCTCCTCTCCTAGGATCCCTCAGCCCTCCGTCGGTGGCGGTGTCCCGTCTGGAGGCGGCGCTGTCGGAGGTATCGGACCTGAGCTCCACCCGGCGCCAGGGCCCCACGTACATCTGGGCCACTCTGGAGCGCATCTGGCTGCAGGCTGGTAGGACTTCACAGCACGTGACCCGGAGCCACGGTTTCAGGCCCCTTCGCTCTGGGATTTCCTGGAAAATTTGATTTTCAAACTTCCCAGAACGAAATGCGCCATCCCACCCAAACACCATTCAGAGCTCAACTCCTGGTGAGCCGAACGTTAAAAATAAACGGGCTAATAAGAGTTTATTTAAATGCCAACTCCCTGCAATTAGATTATACTTTTTTCCCTGTAACCGTGGTAACCGTAATAAAATGATGATGTCAGAGAGTTAAATACAGCTACTTTCAAATGAATAAGAATCAAGAAATTGTAGTAATTTCAAAAAGTGAAACTCCTGTTTTATGTAAATTCATGTGCACTGCAAAAACACAAAATCCTACCAAGTATTTTTTAGTTTCTGTTGCTAAGTAGACGTCAGCTGATCAAATTAAAGAGAAAGCAAAATGTGTAATTTGTTCAAAGACAATTAATATTTCCCATTCCATTTCTAATCTAAAAATAAAGTCTCAATGTGCATCGGCCACCTGTTCCCGCAAGCCGCACGCAAACGGCCCACGGGCCGCACTTTGGACACCCCTGTGTTAAACAGTGGTGCCTTGGACAATGGCTCTTTCATGGAATTGCTTTCTGAATTAAACAGATAGACTTCGCTGTGTGGTGCAGCTGCACTGAAAAAAGGCCATCAGATGCAAAACTAAACGATTCTAGTAATCCTATTAACTCATAAGATCATTTATATCATTACTGTGTTGCATAATGTTGAACATAAACTAGATTACGCCTCGTTCTGGATGCAGGATTTCTCCTCCCCTAGACGCTCTCTGGCTTTTCTCAAAAAACAAACAAGTCGTCTGAGTGAATTTTTGATGCTGCAGTGCGCACAGCAACAAAAAAAAAGTGTGCTCACGTTGCATCAAGTGCATAAACAATGTCCTACTCCCCTGAGAGGCTGAAATTAAATTGAGCATATAAACAGGTCAGTAAGTTGTGTAAGACTCTGAGGCTGCACAGCTTTCACTGCTACGGCTGCACAGTTTGCTTTTCATCTGCCTGAAAAGAGAAACTGAATGGTTTCAGACAGAAACAAGGTTTTCTAGGCCCCAACACAAAGACATCGTCCATTTCTGGTGTCATCTTTGTTGGGAATACATGAATATATCAAAATATAATCAAATAGAGAGAATTTTATGAGAAAGAAGCATTTGGAGGTTCACCAGAGTAGCCAAAAAAGTAAATATAGCTGTAACTTCATATTTCTACTCAAATAAAAGTAAAAAGAAGCCATCCAAGAAATTACTCAAAAGTTTACTCAAGTACTGAGTAACTGACCAAATTATTGATAATTTAATATTTAAAAATTACATCATCAGATAAGAAAAGATAAAATATAAAGCAGAAATTGTGATATTTTAAGGACCAGAATGACAATAATTTATAAAAGTAACAAAAAATGATCAAAATCAGGTAAAAGAACATTTTTCCAAATCAATTTTTATCAATAATAAACTGATTAAACTTTAACAGAAACTGCAGATGTGAGTCTGTCTGGTGAATTTCTGGTTGAAACATGTTTGTTTTTCAATCAGTGGGTAGAAAATCCAGAAGTTTAATAAAATAAAAGTAGAAATACTTCATAATAAAATTACTCAAGTAAAAATCAAACATACAAATACTCCGAAAAGTACTTTTTTTTTTTTTTTTTCAAAAAATGTTACTGAAGTAATGTAGTTTCTACCTAACTCTGGTTATACTGAAGTCCATATGAGACACATCAGGAAGAAAAATGCTTATGCAAGCACTGATCTGGTAGCTTTTTTAATTTAAAGAGCTCAGGTGAGGAGCGGGAAAATACCTTACGTAACCAGATCCAAATCATCCTGACGTTATGCACCGGAACCCCGAGGCTGGGAGCAGACATCCCACAGAGCTAGCATGCATTAAGTGTTTCCCATCTGTGCATCTGTGAGGCACAGGTAAACAAACAAAGCATACACACACATACACACACACACGGCAGACGACGCTGTCAGTGTTTACTCCACTCAGCTTCCACATCAGGTTCCTCTGGGTCTGGGCCGATGATGTCCAGTGTCTGAACCGCCTGGCAGCTCGTTGGCCGGCGGGTCCGCTGCAGGACGCCTCGTCGGCCATCTTGGAGAGGGAAGAACCTGTGGTCAGTCCGCTGGGTTTGTGTGTCTGGGGTTTGTCTGAGGGCAGGGAGGCCCTTCATATGGGATGGCCATATTTAGGCAGGAGCTCCGTTCGCTGCACTCGGCCTCCGTTTCCTTCCTCAACCAAACAGTTCGTCGAGTTTCTGAGGTTTGATTCTCTGATCTGCTTGTTTGTCTCTAAGGAGACAAAACAGACAAATTTACTAATGGAGTTTCTTCTTCTTCTGTTCTCTCCCTCCGTCATCAACCTACAGCAGCAACCACCCATCCATCCATTATCCATCCATCATCCATCCATTCATCCATCCATTCATCCATCCATTCATCTGTCCATCCATCTGTCTGTCTATCATCCATCCATCCATCCATCCATCCATCCATCCATCCATCCATCCATCCTTCCAGTATTTTTTAGCATCATTTCAAGAATTTAAACTGAACTTTTGTTTTGACTCTTTAAAGTTTGTCTTAGAAACAATGGAATCTCTCTCTTTCTCTCTCTCCCTTTGTCCCCCTCCTCATCTCTCTATCCTCGCTCCGTTTTGTTCTGACCCGTCTCCCTCGGTCTCCTGTCCCTCCTCTCTCTCTCCTCCTGTAGGGGAGCTGTTCATGGCGGACGGCCGGCTCAAGGAGGCCCAGTTCTGCATCACGGAGGCCAGCTCTCTGTCCCCCAACTCCCACTCGGTTCTCCTGCAGCGGGGCCGCCTGGCCGAGCTCCGGGGCCAGCTGGACGAAGCCAAGGCGCTGTACGACGAGGCCCTGGCCATCCATCCCACTGGAGAGCGCATACTGGTGCAAATGGTGAGTGACTGGAGAGGATTTAGGAGGCCTTGAAACTGAATTAAAACTTACATAACGCTGCTCTGCTCTGTGTCTTGTGCATAAACACAGTATTGAGTGAACATGAAGAGTTACTCAGGCGATGCATAAATACACTAATAGATTGAGTGTTTTATTCAAGGCTATTAAATTAACTCTGACATGTTGTGCTAACAGTGTAAGCAGAGGTGGGTAGAAATTATACTCGACTAAGAGTAGCACAGCCTCAACATATTTTTACTCAAGTGAAAGTAAAAAGTAGACGTTCAAGAAATTACTCGACTGATCAAATTATCAATGATTTAATATTCCAAAATTACATCATCAAATGAACCAAAATATAAAGTTTAGTGGAAATGTTGGTAATTTAAGGACCAAAATGACAATAATTCATATAAGTAACAAAAAATATCAGGCAAAAGAAAAAATTTTCCAAATCAGTTTAAAAAACGTCAACAGAAACTGCAGGTGTGTTTCTGGTGAATGTTTGGTTAAAACATGTTTGTTTTTCATTCAGTGGGTGGAAAATCCAGAAATTTTACTCAACTAAGAGTAGAAATACTTCATAATAAAATTACTCAAGAAAAAGGTAGAAAGTACAGCGTAGTAAAAATATTCCTAAAAGTTCATTATTCCCAAAAGTTGCTCAAGTAAATGTAGCTGAGTAAAAGTAACTAGTTACCAACTAATTAGTTACTAACAGACAGACATCAGAAGTTTTTGTTAAAGTTTCATTAGTTTTTTATTGAAAAAAAATGATTAGGAAAAATTTCTTTTGCCTGATTTTATTTTTTGTTATCTGAATTATTGTCATTTTCTTCCTTAAAATACCAAAATTTCCATTTAACTTTATATTTGGTTTGTCTGATTAGGTATTTTTTAAATATTAAATGATTGATAATTTGATCAGTTACTCAGTACTTGAGTAAACTTTTTACCAAATACTTTTTACTCTTACCGTAGTAAATTTTTTGGGTGCTTTACCCGCCCCTGCTGTCCACAGAGAACTGTTCTTGATTTTGGATGAACTGTCCCTCCCCAGGCGGCGGACTCTGTTATTTGTTTTCATCCGTCTTTCTTCATTGGGAATCAGTCAGAGCTTGTT
>NW_015113699.1:62509-72487 GCF_001443285.1 Poecilia latipinna | reverse complement strand
GAAAGTTACCGAAAAAGAAGTAATAAATAATCTTTATCACCACTTTTATAATGATAGAACATGAACTGCGTGTCTCCTGCCCCTAAACTCCACTAACTGTAACCCACCAATGAAAGATGAAGCTTGAAGTCAGTCCGTTTCCCTCCATGTTTCATCCCAGCTCTTATTTTCTCTCGTTCTCCACTTCCTCCCACTCAGTCTGTCTTCCAGATGATCCACTGGATTATCCACAGCTATTCTGACCTCTGAACTTCCTCTGTTGTCATGGTGAAGGGGTCTCAGACAGGGATATCCCTAAAAAAAAAAAACAAGGCTGTCACAAACATCCACTGTTTCCGCTTTGGTTTCCATGGTTACAGTAGATGTGCTGCTGCTGCTTGATATTTTGACTCCAGCTCTTGCCATCTTGTGACCACATAAGGCTAATGGGTTTTGCTCCTACTGTGCTCTTTTGGATGGATTTGTGTGTGTGTGTGTGCGCATGTGTGTGTGTGTGTGTGTGTGTGTGTGTGTGTGTGTGTGTGTGCAGTCCCAGAAATGGACGAAGGTTTGCGTCTCTTCCTTATTTGGCCTGTGGGAGAACCAATCCCAGCGGGTGAAAAGTTGAAGCAAAGCCAGCTGGCCGAGTCCCGCTCTGGGTCTCTTACAGGACAGATGTGCTCTCAGCGTGACGCTGCTGCGTGTGTGTGTGTGTGTGTGTGTGTGTGGGTGTGTGTGTGTGTGTGTCTGCATGTGTGTGTGTTTGTGCATGCCAGCATTCCTCCATGGATTTGATGCAAAGTGGACTTCTTGTGCCTTTTCTTTCTTCTCCTTTTTTTTGAGCGAACTAAATTTATGCAATTGAATTTGGGCACAAATTCATAATGAAAACACCAAAAGTTGAGAGAAAGAGCGACATTAGAGAGAGGAACACTGCAAAAACACAAAATCTTACCAAGTATTTTTGTCTAGTTTCTAGTGCAAATATCTTAAATTAAGTAAACTTAAATATATGTAGGACCTGAAGTAAATAATTCCTTAATATTGATGAAAATGTTCTAGTTTCATTGGCAGATTATTTCACTTATAACATGGGAAAAATGTCTTGTGATAAGTAAATTAATCTTTTCAACATTAAGGAATTATTTACTTAAAACAAGCTCCTACATGTTGCTGAAAAGATACTTTTCATTCAGTTTTGTCTTAATTAAAGTGTAATTATATATTTCCTAGAAATGGAGTAAAATTACTTGATAAGATTTGTTGTTTTTGCAGTGAAAACACTGTGTGGCTCATTTTATTTGAAGCCTGGCCATAGAATACAACCTCCAGTCTCTGCTCCTCGACGGCGGAGCCATTTATTTTTATTCTGGTTCTGCTGTGGACACATTGTGTGCCAGTGGCCCATTTATTCTGCTCCGCCTTAAGGGGAATTCTGATTATATTCTTGGTTGGTATTTTTACTCTTGAGCTATTATTCTGCAAAAGTACATACTGTACTGTGACCGACTGCTTTCAAGCTTTTTTATTGACTTGGCAACAAATGAAGGACGCGCTCCCTCAGGGAAATGACAGTAAGGTCCTCTTATTTTCATTCGTTCGTTCTGATTGTGAAATTTGTTGGATCTATGAAGCGGGAAGATGGCTGCCTTTGGCGTTTTATACTGGCCGATTAAAAGGTTTCTCAGTTATGTTAATATTTTTCACCCATTTTCACTTAAACAAACCTTAACAGTTTCTTTTCTTACCATGTAAACTTTAAGCATTGGGTCTGTTGACCTTTATTAGTTCATATTGGTCAGCTTAAAAGCATACGGTTTAATTCACACCAGCCCTGTTTAATCCACTTTAATCAAACTCTTTCCCTAAAAACTCAAACTCTGGTCTGTCTAAAAGCCTCTGTCTCAGTTCAGTTAAAGGGAACTCTGGAACGGTTCGAATGCATATGTGAACGCCCAGCGGTCCGTAGCAGGAAGTGGGTTATAGCGCAGGGCATTCTGGGTAAATACAACCAAAACAAACGTGTTAGTGTAGGTTATGGTACGCCACTGATTACACGAGTAAAATGTCTTGTTATAAGTGAAAAAATCTGCCTGTGGAAATTCTTATCTAAAGAGTACCAAGACATTTGCACTACAAACCAGATCAGATTTAGTGTTTTTGCAGTGCAACTCTGTGATTTTACTTTCATTCATGACTGAGTTGCTGCCATAATAACTTCCACTTTATTAAAATATGACAAACATCCAACCGTTCTTTAATTCGGAAGCAACCTGCCAGACTAGGAATGGATTTTATCGGATCACCTGACTACAGATATTGAGATGAGTGATACTTTTAGATATTTGTACAAAGAGTTACATGAAAAATGTGTTTACTTTTTTCTAAGAAATCTGATTTTAATCTCAGAATTCTGACTTTTTTCCTATAATTGTTCGTCATTTCTGACAATACCAACTTTTTTGTTTTAATTATCTTTTTCCCAGAATTTCCACTATTTTCTTGGAAACTTTACTGGTTTTTTTTATCAGAATTCCAACTGGTTTTTTTTTTTTTTGGAAAATTGAAGTTTTTCTTAAAATTGCATTTTTTTTCTTTGAATTTTTACTTTTTTCTCAGAATCCCAACTGTTTTCTTGGAATTCTATCTTTTCCTCAAAATTCTATCCTTGGGGCCAAAAGTTGGAAATCTGAGAAAAAAAGTCAGTTTTTTTGTTTGTTTTGTCCATTGGGTCCAGTCCTCCTCCCGTAAATGTGTTACATATTATGAAAGGAGAATAAATACTAATGTTTAAAATTGATTTGAGTAATTAAATGCGATCTGCGCCTGTGGTTTCTGGTACCGAACACGTTGGATTGGATCCGATCCTGAACCCCAGCCTTGCTCCCAGTGGAGTGTGCGTGAATCCGACTCGTTCCCTCGTCTTCTACGTCTCGTCCCTTTCCCGTCTGTAGTGGAGCCGGTTCTGAGACAGCCGGACGCACGGCCGCGCACGCTTCCTCTCCTACTCCTCTCCGGCAGACGCATATTCGCATGCGGCCTCGCATATGCACGAACGCTCTCAGGCCGAGGACTTGTGCTCATTGAATTAATCGCGTTCCAATTATCAAATGCTCACCCATCGCTCCCCGGCTCTCTCTCTCCGGCTGTGTGGGTGGGGGCGGTTGTCAGCTGATTAGATAATGCAAATACATTATTTATAACACTTTGGTTGTTCTCACCGCTTTATGGGATTGCCTAGCAACCAGGGAAATATATTCTACTGAGCAAAATGTCTGATAACCATGAATAGACAGAGGGAGGGAAGAAGGCTGAGGAGGATGGAAAAAATGGAAGGGGGCATCTGGGAAACAACTGGGAGTCGACTGGTGCCTCTGTTGCTATGTTTGGCTCCTCTGAGTTAAATTATTTCTTAATTTTTGTCAATTTTCATCTCCTGCTTCTTTTAGCTCCTTCTGTCTTTCTTTCTTGCATTCCTCCTTTTAATGCCTCGTTCATTCTCTCTCTTCTTCCCTATCTCTGTGGGTGAGATACTTCCTGACCCAGGTTGATTCTTGGAGATGACATTAAACGGGTAACCATATGTTTATGGGCCTTTTTTTTTTTTTTTTTTTTGGTGCATTAATCATTCTTGGATAATGAGATTTTGGTCTCTTCAGTTCACACTATAAGCTGTTTTAGGGCCTCTTGTCACTTCAAATCCAAATAATCATCTGCTGGCCCTGGCCCCCAATTCAATGTTTACACTCACACGTGAAAATTTCTGCAAACAGATGCACAGTTATACAACTGTACATCTTTGAAAAGCAGAAGTGGAGGCTCCTGCGCAACTAAAAAGAATGCAGCAAGTGGTTTCTGAATGGTAAGTCAACAACAAAACATACAGCGGTAAAACCAGCTGAACAAGCGGCTGGAGCTCAGCTTGGGTTGCTATGTGACAGGCTGGGCTTCCCTGTGGTTGCTAGGTAACGAGCCAGGGTTGCTAGGTGAGGGGCAGTGCCTGCTGATTTGTGACTTAGTAAATGGGAAGATTTTGAAACAGCTCATTTTCCAGACACCAATAAACATTAACTTATTTCCAAAAAAAAAAACAGTAGAGACCCAAATGGAAGTAAAAAAAATTGCAAAATGTGAATTTTGCATAAAAGGTTCCCTTTAATTTCTCCTTTAATTTACTTGAACTATGAAAACCGAAGGAGTGCATCAATGGAAAAACATCCTAATTTTGATAAATCAGTCGAATTGAAAACAAAAGAAAAATAGTGGAAGTTTGATGATATGGGCCTGTGTGTGAAGTCTTTGAAATATCAAGGCACTTTAAACAAAAGCTGATTAAATCTGCCAGGAAACTAAAAGTGGGTTATTACTGTGCTTTTTAATTCAAAACATTTATCAAATAAACAAATTATTCACTAGACAGAAAATCAGTTCCTGAATTTTTAGTTATGCTGCTGCTTTTTAAGCCGATTTGTTGTAATCCATAAAGAACATCATTTTTTTAAATAATCCATAAATCTGCAATGAGTAGAAGGATAATTTAAGACTTTAATGCGTCCTTACTTATTTAACAGTTAATTTATCTGAGTAAAAGTGATTAGATTAATCTAGTTGCTGTAAATAAACCTCTAACTTGGTTTTTTAGTTGTTGCACTGAATCACATAAACAGCATCAGCTGACGCCAAACCTCCCTAATCTGGATGCCATAATCAGGTTTCTGCTGGGACGTTTGAAGGTTTCCTTCTCCTTTTTTTGGGAGGGGAATCTCTTTGATCCTTCTCTCGCTAAACACGCTTAATTAGCTGTTTTGGACTGTTTGAAGTTCCTCTGGAGTTTATCTAATTTTGGCTTGAATGCGCCGCTGCTCACAACACAAGATAAAAACTGCAGGGCCAAACCGACGAGGGTCAGTTAAGGTAAAACACGAGACAGATGGACTGAACAAGAAAAGAAACTGAAGAAGCTGTTCTCTTTTCTTTTTTCAAGTAATGCTGACTTTAAAATTATCTTAAACTTATTTATTTACTTAAAATAAACTCCTGTTTCTTGCTGAAAAGTTACTTGTTTGTGTTATTTCAAGTGTACTAAGATATTTGCACTAGAAACTAGACCCTTTATACTGATTTTTATCAACTTGTTTGCGTTTTATGCATTGATTTTACATGGTGACATTTTTCACTTGTAAATTTTTGTACATTCACTGGCAAAACAGGAGACAAAGAAATTAAAGAAAACTGAAAATAACTGGCAAATATGCAAGGCTCCAATATAAATTGATCATTTTGTCTACTGTTATGTCCTTCGGTGATTAATAAATTTATAATTTGCTGTTTAAATTACTTGTATGTTTTTTTTTGTTGACATTTTAATATGTTCTTCCTATTGGTGTTATTAGTTCGACTGTGGCTGTAAATTTTTATTTTGCTAAGTCTGGTACATTCATTAATTTGCACTAATTTAAATAAAATCAGTCAAAATATTTTTAAGCTGGTCCAGGACTTTAATGTGTTAATTTTGATTAACTGATTACATAAACTTTAAAACGTTTATTTATTTATTTTTCTTTTTCACATATAAAAGTCCCAAGCTGGAATCTTTGTATTTTGTTTCTGGTACACCCATAAATCTGACGTACAAGCAACATGCATAAACCACAGTGACGGATGACAAACTTGCCTCTCGTGGGACACTGGAAAAGACTAATGTTGTGTTTAAGTTGTGCTAAAATGAGTTAGCCTATTATGGAAGCTATTTAAGCCTAAAATAGCATCTTACTGCTAAACATGTATCAGCTAGCACAGACGTTCCTGATGTTAATGTTAGCGTCCGCTCTCCACATTTCTAAAAAAGGATTTTTTCAAAGACGTTGCATGAATGGTCAGAGGTGAAACACTTGTCAGCTGCATGAGTATATTAGCACTTTGCTCTAATCTGATGGTTTAATATCCTAAATAACAAATTTAAAATAATAAATTTTGTTGTGCTCACGTGTATTTATTCAATTTATACAATTAACTTGAATAAAAAGTTTTAATCGAGTCCAATCATTAACTAAAACCAACAACAATAAAAAGTATATTTTATTTCAAATTGATCTTATGCTTTTGAATGCTCATGCAGTCTGTGTTCGATAGCAATAGCAATTATAGCATCTTTGACTGGGGTCACTCAGAGTTTTGATGCAGACAAAAAAAGAGGAACAAATTATTTAAAAATATCTGGAGTAGGTGAACTGATGCCGTAAATGCTAATTATTCTGTAAACTGACACATTCTGACACATCGACGCTAAATGTGGAGAAGAGAACAATAATGATGAATGAACTCAAAGGGCTGCAGGCTCAGACAGGAACTGGTAAATGTCGGCGTACATCCTTTTTGCTCAGAAGTTTTGTTTTCCTCGTAGGATCAGCAAAGAAAGAGGAACATAGCGTGTGTGTGTGTGTGTGTGTGTGTGTGTGTGGTAGGTTTTTATATCTTCGTGGGGACCTATTCCTGTCTACAATGTGGGGTCGAGGGGACGTCTGCGTTTTGTGGGGACATTTTTTGGTCCCCATGAGGGGACCTGCTGTTTTTGGATTAGGTTTAGGTCTAAGGTGTGAATTGACTTTTGGTTAGAGTCCGGGGTTAGGTATGTGATGGTTAGGGGTAAAGAAAGGGTTAGGCTGTAGAAAATGGATGGAAGTCAATGCTGGGTCCCCACAAGTCATGAAAACACAACTGTGTGTGTGTGTTGTTATTGAAAGTTGCATCAGAGCCTGCAGACAGCTATGTGAAGTTCAGCCCAATTAATCTGGAACTTGTGAGCAGAGACTGCATAACGAGACTTGTCTGTCTGACCTGAGGCCAGCTCAGTGTGTGTGTGTGTGGGTGTGTGTGTGTGCGTGTGTGTGTGTGTTATTGTGGAGGAACAGCTGCCTGTTGTCATTCTCTATGTGCATGCAACACAGCATCTTTAGCTTTAATGTGAGAGAGCGTTGAACATTTTGTCTCTGAGACGCCCAAAAACACTCCTGACCTTTAGGAGGGCTGCTGCAAAAATTAAACATTTTCATTTCAAATATATTCTTTGCTGTACCCAATCTACTTTGTGGATTAATGTGTTTTATATTCAGAGTCAATGTTCTGCATATCTTAATTGTAACTACTTTTAACAAGCAATTGAACAGATGTATAAAGGAAACGTCACTGGGCCTTAAACACAGCCTTGTGGGACTCCATAGAAAAGTGATCAGGTTGGTTTTCAGAATTTATATTTTAACACCCTGGTTAGGTTTTAACTGCATGTCTGTAACAGGAATGTAGATGTTGGAAAAGAAATGGCAGTTGCTGAATGTTAAATGGTAAAGATGATTTTGTATTAAATCAGAACCTACTTTGCGGCACTTTGGTTTAACAATGTGCATCGTCTCTGCCGAGGTTTCCTCTTAATCTCATCATTTGTGGATTTTCTCCATTTAGTTGGTCAATCCCAGCTGAATGTGACTCTCGTTGCTGCTGTTTAGCTTTTGCTGTCATTTTTTATCCTAAACAACTCAATTCCACAAGAGCAACATCATAATCCAAGATTTATGATTTTTTTTATATATATATAAATATTTTGAAAAGCCACCATCTGCTGACTTGAGGTTTTCATGCTATAAAACGTTTTAATGACAGATATTTGGAATAGAAATATATTAGAGTATTAAAGGGTAGGTGGTAAAGTGATGCTCACTGAGTTTTGAGGATTAAACTCAACATTAGGCACCACTTTTGTCTTTTAATATTTATTTAATAGATAAATATAGTCATGTGAAAAAATAGGACAACCTACAGCAGCCTTTGTGTTTATTCAAATTTTAACAATTCTGGTTACAAAAGCAAAGATTTAAAACTGAAGCAAATAAAATATAGCATAGTTTAAAAAAGGTATTTCTGATTAGGAATAATATTTACTTTATTTTTTAAATATCGTGAATTTATTATTGCATTATTTTGACTTTATTCTCGTAATATTTCAACTTTATTCTTGTATGACTTTATTTTTGAATGTGACTTTACATTCTCATATTTACTTGTTTTTTATGAATTTATTCTCTTATTTAAACTTTATTCTTGTAATACTTACTTTATTTTAAAAATATTATTCAGTATTATTTCAGCTTTATTCTTGTATGACTATTTTTTAAATATTTAAAATAAATATTCTCATATTTTATTTTTGAAATATTTTGACTTCACAACAAATTTTATTATTGTACAACTTTATTCTCAAAATATTATAAATTTATCATTGTAATTTAATTTTTTCTAATTTTCTTAGCATGGCCTTAATACTCCATCATACATTTTTGTTCATGGGATTCAGTTATTCTCATTTCTAAATAAATAACCCAATATATATTTGTGTGTCATGTTTTTTAGGAGTTGCTTTGTAGCAAACGTCATATTTCCTATGTCTCCCCTGTGTTCCGTTCAGGGTCGCCTGCTGGTAAAAACGGGTCGTGTCCACCTAGGAGAGAAGGTGCTGCGTGACGCGGTTCAGGTCCACAGCACGTCCCACGATGCGTGGAGCGGCCTGGGCGAAGCGCTGCAGGCTCGGGACTCCAGCCAGGCTCCGGACTGCTTCCTGACGGCACTGGAGCTGGAGGCGTCCAGTCCCATCCGGCCCTTCACCATCATCCCCAGAGAGCTCTGACGACCCGGGCAACAAATCTGACCTTTTCTTAAAGGGGCAGTACCATGTAAAATCAACAGTTTTCAGCTTTTCATCATGTTATAATGTCAGTCCTTCGTCAAAAACATACCTGGACTGTTGCTTTGATTCTTTGCATGTTTTAGAAATCCTTTAATCTCCATGACAACCATTCAGCTGTGCACTGCAAAAACATAAAATCTTACCAAGTATTTTTGTCTAGTTTCTAGTGCAAATATAACTTATCAGCAAGATACAGGAGCTTATTTTAAGTAAATAATTCCTTGATTTTTATTATAAAGTTCAAGTTCCTCAGGCAGATTATTTCACTTGTAATATGGGGGAAATGTCTTAGAAGTAAATTTATCTGCCAATGAAACTTGAACTTTTCCACCAATATTAAGGAATTTATTTAAAACAAGCTTTCATATCTTGCTAAAAAAGATACCTGTAAGTTAGTTTTGTCTCACTTCAAGTGTACTGAGATATTTGCAGCAGACACTAGCCTAAAATACTTGTTTAAGATTTTGTGTTTTTGCAGTGTGCAAAATGCCTGTTTGGACGAAGGCCCGCCTTGATGACCAAGCTCCTCCTCAAAGCTGCGGTTTCCAAGCAGCCTTCCCCCCTGAGCCTTTTCCACTCAGCTCCTTCAGAATAGCCAGCAGCAATTGGCAAACACCAGGTGGAACTGCACTTCTCATTATAGGAGCTACTTCTCAGAGCATAGCTGGTAAAAACGTTAAAGGGTTAATAGAGGATTAATAGAGGAGCCGTGTTGTGATGACTTTCTGTAGGTGGAGTTTCAGAAAGAGCAGGAACTTCTTAAAGAGACAGAGGCCCAAATTCAATGCGTCTTAAGTTATATTCGATCTATGCAGCATTCTCATAACAACTGAAAGTAACAGTTACTTGATTATGCTATAAAGTGGCTCTATGCACCTGGAAAACACATAATCTGCCCCTTTAACTTATGTGGGACTGAATAAAAAATGGCCTACTGATTCAAATTTTAAGTTTGTTTTGGAGAAGTTTGTTTGTTCCTGCAAAGCAAAATATGAAAAACTCTTATTTGCTGCATATATCTTGAATACAAGCTATCATTTACATGTAGTTAGCTCAGGTAGCTTGACTTATAAAACCTGCAAAACTCAAAATATCTACAAATTAGTTTTTTCTTGGATAGTTTAATCCAGTGGTTCCGAAACTTTTTCTTCTGCGCCCCCCCTATGGATTACAAATGGCTGTCTGGTTGAAACGACGCATGTGACGGGGGTGGGCATCGACTTTTTTGGGGGCAAAATGAAATGTAGCTGAAAATAGACACC
>NW_015113699.1:49642-58731 GCF_001443285.1 Poecilia latipinna | reverse complement strand
ACAAATTAGTTTTTTCTTGGATAGTTTAATCAGATATAATATAACATTTAAAAAGAAAGATTTTGTCTGTTGTCTAGCTAGCTTCTTGTTAAACTAAGCTAAGCTAACTTTCAGCTGGGTGTAGCTTCATATGACTTTTTATGATTTGTTAGCTTAAGAATCAAAATGAAATTATATTTTTTACAATCAGCAGCATCACTACAGTTTACATAATCATTTCAGACATATTTATGAAATAATACTTCAGCTCACAAAACCTGACACAGCAACATTTTAGCATTTTGAGAAAACACTGCAGATCAAATCACAATGATTGATCTTCTGCTATTGGATATTATTGGTTGAACTGCAGGTGTATTTCAGCAGATTTATGTAAAGCGTTGACTTGTAAAGCATTTGCAAAGCTTTTTGTTCACACTGACCAAAACAACAACCACATGTTGAAAGTAACTAATATCCTTGGAAGAGAAATTAATTTATTTATGTCTGTAAATTGTTTATAATTTTGTCACTTTCCTATAGATCGATTTTCTTTTTTCTTTTTCAAATCAACATCTGAGCATTCTTTGCACTATTAATTATAAATTATCTTTTTTTCTTATTGGATATCATTGTTGGTTATTTGTAAAATGTGTGAAATGGAGGATTTATGCAAATGAATCTTCTGATGTTTTGCATGCATCTCCTATGTACTTAACTCTAAACTGATCATGTTTCTGGTCATAAATAATGAGCATTATTTTTAACAGAGTTCCTGTTGGTCCTTATCTGAACATTAATGATTGTTTTGATTCCTGTATGCAAAAACTCACATTTTCTGATCAGTTAAATGGAAGAAGACACTTTTTCAGCTGTTTTATGTAAATATATTGAAAATGTAAATAAATGAAGATGCTCCTAAAAACAGTTGTTCTGACTCATCTAAATGGGTTAAAAGTTCAGTTTGATGTATCTAAAGTGAGGAAAAAATGTATTTTCTTCTTTAAGCATTTAAAGCCTTGGTTTAATATTTCCAAAATGACTTGAGCTACGTTCAAGCTACGTAGCTCAATCAGACGCTTCAGATTCTTTTCTGTTTTTTTAAATAAACGCTCCGTCTTCACCCGCCTTGTCGCCTCTGACTAACGGATGCCACTTTCACGAGCGAAGCGACTGGGGCTGCTGACTTATGTAATCCTGCAAGCACAATCTTCTGCCTCCACCTCTCTGTTGGTCTGCGTCGCTCGCTGATGTGATGTGATGTGGCTTGGTTACCTAGCAACCAGCCTCTTGTTTGAATAACTGGGGAAAGCAGGGAGATATCCGCTCTGCTCAACAACACGCATACAGGCAGAGGAGGCCAATAACGCCGCCGCCGCCGTCATGCAGCGATGCAGACTCTGGGTCTGTTGGGTGTCGGCTGTAATCAATGTCTGGTTGTAAATTAATTTATTTTATGCAAAGAGAAAAATAAAACAAACTGCGCCCATCACTCCAGGAATAAAACTTCCCCATTCATCAATACTTTTTTCTTTTTTTGTAATTGATTGCTGTCTCTGCTGTCCAAAAGGAGAGAGAGAGAAAAATCTATTTTTAATTCCTTCCCTCCTGACTCACAGGCTCTCTCTTGTTCCATCCTCTCCTCATTAGCACTATGTGAGACACCTACGCCGGGGCTTCGAGAGATGAATGGTCTAATCCCGGAGGGGGGAGAGTGAAATATTACACTGTGTGCTCACACGTGCACAAATATACACACAGTGGCGGAGAGAAGGGGCCAGCCTGCAAATCCCTGTTGACAAATTTGGAGACACTCGTCTTAGTTTGCACCAAATCGATGAGATTAGAATTGATTCAGCTCAATATTGTGAATTTCTAAAACATTTCCCGTTGTTGTGCATAACTGTGAAGTAGAATAATTAATCTGCAAGGTTACAAATCTGGAAATGTGGATTTGCAGTTGACTCTCATTACCAATAAACTCCAGTTGCATACTCGAAAAACTAGAGTAAGATCTGTCATGATAAATTTTGCTGGAAGTTATCGCGATAATATTTTTGTTTTGCAACCATTTTCAAGCAACACAATAGTCGTATAATAATGCAAGAACGCATTTACAAAGATCAATAAACTTTAAATTTTAATGAACATTTCATGCTGGAACTCCGTTTTCATCCATCCATTTTCTGAACACCCTTGTCCCTCAGTGGGGTCGGGAGGGGTGCTGGTGCCTATCTCCAGCTAACGTTCCGGGCGAGAGGCGGGGTACATCCTGGACAGGTCGCCAGTCTGTCGCAGGGAACTCCGTTTTAAATATCCAAAATAAACAAATAAATCAAGAAAAAATTGCATTTCTTACAACATACAGTGAGAATGCTGTAAGCTGAATGTTTTTAGTGAAAACTGCAGAAGCATTTAAAGTTAACTGCAGGAAATGTAAGAATTAAACAGAAGCAGAAAAATAAAGCAAAAGCCTGGAAAACGCAAATAGAAAAACTGTAGGAGTGAAAACTTTCTGTCAAAGCAAAAATCCCATGCAAAGAGAACCACAAATTTGTGCTAAACTGTTTACAAAGCTAAACAAATGCTTAGGAGCTACAGTTGGCTAAAAAGCTACAGCTAACTGAAATGCTAATGATAGTCTCTTGGTCAGGGCCATCATCTTGATTTACAGTAACATTCACCATGCAGTGTGAAAAAAAGGTAAAATTAACTACAATTTTTCACACGTGCAATGTGGAAAACCCCAGAAATATAAACAGAAAGATTAAAATGTGAAACAGTTTCATAGCAAAACTTTCTGCTCATCATATGTTCAAGAACATAAACAGCATCTAAGTGCAGAGCAGTTCATATGCTGAAACTAGCTAAAGAGCAACGGGAAGAATATGCTGTACATTAAAGCTGCAGTAAGTAACTTTTATAAAACATTATTTTTTACATATTTGTTGAAACTGTCACCATGTTGTGACAGTAGAAGAGACAGATAATCTGTGAAAAGTAAATCTCATTTGCTTTCTCCCAGTTCCAACGAGAAACAACCAATCAGAGCCAGGAGGTGGGCTTTAGCGCTGTCAATCACTCTGTGTGTGGCGTTTTCTCTCTGATAAAGACAGCAGAGCCTGTTGTGGATGCTAAAGCTAGTTACCATAGCTACCAAAGACAATGAATAAACAGTTCTTCTGTAACAGTAAGTTTCAGAAGTACATTTAGCAACAAGTAGCCTGCATGAGGATGTTTGACAGTGCTGAAATCCTCCTCCTGACTCTGATTGGTAATTTGGTGCATAAGAAATATGTAAAAAAAAAAAAAAAAAAAAATTTAATAAAAGTTACATACACAGCATTACTAACACAATTACACCATAAAATACTGTGCAGGTAATCAAAAGAACCGGTGTCCTTCAGTAATTTGGTCAAATTTTAGATTTTCTCATGTAGATATACAACAGGGCAGTTTATAAATGTGTTTTTTAGTATAAAGGGTTAAAATGTGCTGCATTACAGGGCACCATTCAACACGTTGTGCTCATGCTTAAATGCAGTCAGGACAGATTAACTGGGGATTGACAGCCTGCAGATGAAGATTTATTTACATGCCCGCTTACATGCCTCAGACTGTACTCTTTGTGTTTGCGTCATTGTGATGTCAGAGCATTCATATGTTTATTTTCTTTTTTTCCTATTTCTTATACAACATTATGTGTATAAATGTTAAAATCCTGAATTTATGAAACCCCAGATTCACACACTTACTCTCAGTGTGTTTCCTAATATATTTTAACATATGGATATCACTCTTTACACTCTGAAATTTAAGGTAATTTAGATATAAAATACAAACAGAAGGAAAAACTTTGGAACTTAATGTCTGCTTTACAAGCCAAATATTTAGCTTGCAAATTAAAAACTTAGTAAGCTAAATATTTAGTTTAGTCAGCCTGCTAACTATTTAACTTGTTAGCTATATATTTAGGTCCAATCTCAATATTTAGTTTGAAAAATAAATTTTTAGCTTGAAAAATAAGTACTTTCTTTGGAACTAAATATTTAGTAAACAAATTAAATATTTAGCTTACACATTGAACACTTGTGAAGCTAAGTGTTTAGCACAGTAGCTTGTGAACCAAATATTTAATTTTCTATAAATATATAACTAAACATTTAATTGGAAAAAAATGTATTTCGTTTACAAACAAAATAGCTTCCAAATTAAATAGCAAGCTAAATATTTAATTTGTGAATTAAATATTTAGTTGGCATGCTAACCTACTAACAAGATATTTAAATTGTCATCTATGTATATCGTTAGCAAATAAAAATGTAAGTCCAAGCTAAATATTTAGTTTGCAGACTAAACATATATTTAGCACAGTAGCCTGTGAACTAAATATTTATCTTGCAAGTTAAATATTTAGTTAGCAGACAAAGTATTTAGGTCCAAGCTAGGCATTAAATTGGAAAAAACATATTTAGTTTACAAATAAAATAGCTTATAAACGGTAAGCTAACTAAATATTTAGTTGGTGTCCTAGCCTACTAACTAAATATTTAAGCTGATTGCTATATATTTAGTTATCAAACTAAATATGTAGATCCATACTAAGTATGTAGTTTGAAAATAAAACACTTCTTTAAAAAAAAAAATAATAAAAAATTATTTGGAACTAAATGTTGAATATGTAAATTAATTTTTAGCTTGAAAATTAAATATTTAGTTTGGAAATGTATGAATAAATGGAGAAAATATGACACATTTTTTTCTGTATGATAAACCAAAATATTTCTGTTGATTTTTGTGTAACTTTTCAAACAGGAAGGGGCACAGAGGGCACAGGCAGGTTAAAGTTGGACACCAAGAAAGAAATACTAAACCGTGGCTGTCAAAACACTGCCCTGGAGTCAGAGATGGGTGAGGGGTGTGAGAGAGGTTATGAGGATCAAATGTGTCCAGTAATCTCATTTAGAAATGAAATGAGAGCGGCCACATGCATAGTTTATCCCCAAGGTGAAAGAGGTTGTGATGATTGGAGCATTACTGCACTGTAATTCCCTGCTAAACATGTTCCCATCTATGTTCCCATATGCATTCATACAAGCATTCAGTACAACGTTCCTGGTGTCTAAACATCAGAGTTTTAGCCTAATTCAATCTGGAACCGTAATCAAGAGATGGCTCTTTAAGAAAATGTTAAGAG
The DNA here is from genome assembly GCF_001443285.1 of Poecilia latipinna. Taxonomy (NCBI): domain Eukaryota; kingdom Metazoa; phylum Chordata; class Actinopteri; order Cyprinodontiformes; family Poeciliidae; genus Poecilia; species Poecilia latipinna. The sequence continues at coordinate 53,555 of NW_015113699.1, read as the reverse complement.
ACTGAAACGGTGCATATAGGTTTTGTTTGATAATAATAGTTTTCACAGCGTCTGGAAACATGTTGAGGGTTGCCAGATCTGACATGTTCCAGCCCAAATAATACACAATGTGTCACTGCGCTAGCTCTGCTAAGGCTAACACTTAGCATTAGCAAATTAATCAGTAAAACATCCCAAAATGATTAGCAAAAATGTGACTCTTAATTGCTATCAAGTAAGTCTAATGGAATACCTAGTGGTTTTGTTTTTTTGGTTTAAAACAGGGGTGTCAAACTCCAGTCCTTCAGGGCCTCTGTCCTGCAACTTTTAGATGTGCCTCTGCTGCACCACACCTGAAAAGAATAATTAGGTCATTAGCAAGGCTCAGGAGAACCGATCTACACAGGGAGGAGGTAATTAAGCCATTTCATTCCACTGTTTTTTACCTGTGGCACATCTAAACACTGCAGGACAGCGGCCCTTGAGGACTGGCGTTTGACACCCCTGGTTTAAAATTTGCGCACACAAAAAAAAGAGAAATTTTGATATTAATCTCTAAAATTTTCTAGCAAAAACTTGGGATTTTTAAAAGTTTAAACAGTAGAACATTTGACAAATTTTGTGATTAGAAATCTTCTAGAAAAAAATTCAAAAATCAAAGAATTGCTAGAAAAAATTGGCTGTGATGTGGCCCAGAATGAAAATGAGTTTGATACCAGTGTTTTAAACAGAAGCTAAGGCTTTTTAAATCTACATATTTTTGATTTGTAGCAACATTTAAATGAAGTCTGAAGTAGCTCTAACCCTAACAAAACCAGGTGAAATCACCTTTAGGGCTTCATAACATAAGCTAACACAACACAAAAGTACGGAAGTAACAAATTTCCAGGTAAACATTTGATGTATTCTGGTGTTTATCCACAAGCGACCAGCATAAACAGCAGCTCAGCCTCCATCAGTCACTCCAGACTCACCTGATAGCCTCCAGCTTTCTTGGTTTCCATCCACACACACTCTGCTGTGGTGCCAGCACCATTAGCCACCCAGACAATGACCCTGTTGTTCGCTAACAGGCGCCTCTGGAGCTGATTAAACTTTTAACTGTCATTTATTAGAAGTGGAATGTTGTTGCAGTGGGTCTGTCGTCGGCTGAAGGAGTAAAGAGATACCTGGTCACACCGCTAGTCACCGAAGCTAAACGACTCAGCCACCCTCACAGTTGGTCTGTGGAGATGAGCGGCAACGTTTTCAAGACATCTCAGGTTTTGGATTAAAGCTTTAATTTGGATATGCTGACACCACAAACCCACCACAAGAACTGAAAACATCAACCGGTTTTTGACTGAGTACCAACCAACCTGGACCAGTTGTCCTGGGAGAATGTAATTAATTTAAATTGGTTGGGATGAGCTCTGCTTTTAAAAATAATTCATACATTTTCAGTTGGGTTCAGGTTGAAGCTTTAGGAAGCTCTATCCATGGTCCAAGTTGAAAATTTTCAATGCTACCAAGGTTAGCATTGTTAAGTAAATCTAATGAAAAAACAAAAACTGATTGACTGAAATCAATAAAAATAGTAATTAATGGGGGAAAAACTATAACTAACTGGAACTATGTTATGTGCCTATAAAACTAAATCATGCCGAAATGATCAATATAATGGCCTTAGTTTTCGTGTTTATGAATCTACTTATTAGCCTTTTTTCCCAAAGTGACATCAGCTGTCGGCAAATTACGGTACGGAGGCGGGAATTACTGTAGACCACAAAATGGCAACAGGAAAAGTTGGTAGAAAACACCAGTCAGCTGGTTGTTCAAAAATAATTGAAAACATTTTTTAAAAATGTATTTCAATTACCCACAATCACAATTCAATACTTTGAACTTTTTGAATTCAGCAACTAAAAATTAACCAAAGTATGAAAGAACTAAAACTACTACAACAACTAATAAAAACTAAATATTTAACTAACAATAACTAATAAAATCTTGCAGGCACACTCTAAAAACAAACTAAAACTAACTGAATTAGACAAAAAGTCACAACAAAATAAAACTAAAATATTTGTGCAACCATGACTATTTCCTGAAGGCATTTGGCATTTTATTATGGATCTTTCTCAGTGCTTTGCATTAAATTTGTACAATTTTTTAGCACAGTCAAGTGACATTATGACTTTCTATTTTTTAAAGTTCCACAGTTTTGCACTTATTTTTATTCTGTCTTCCCCTGTTTTTCTTTTATTCTTCTTTTTATATCATTTTGTATTTTAAATAGCTTATTACTGTTTGTGAATCTGAATCTGCTATAAAAAAGCTGCATGTTACAAAAATAGCTTCAAATAAATGTGACTAAAAATGTGGAGAATCCAGCTGCCAATGCTGGTGGAGTTCCGCTGGGGTTGCTAGGTGATGGGGCTGCACTTAGCTGGGGTTGCTAGGCAACGACAAAGTGCCCATGGAATGTGACTCAACAATCTGGAGGTTTCTGAAACGTCTCAATTCTAAGAACACCAGAAAACATTTATTTTCAGAAGCAGTCGAGACCCAAATGGAGGTACAAAAACATGCGAAAGGTGAATTTTGGGTAATTTAAATCAAAAACATCTATTTGTGGTGTGGCTATTTGAAACCATGCGCCCCTACAAAGGGGAGCTTAATTGAGAACAAGAGAGCTGGGGTTGGCGGGCGGTGTTAAGTCCTTGGTATGAGGCATCTATCCCAGATCAGGCCTGGACTGTGGAGGGAATAAGAGCTCTGACTGGAGACTGAGACACTTAGGTTACTGAGAGCTTTTGCTTTCAACACAACCACCAACTAACATCTAAATCTGCTTCACAGCTTCTTGTTGAACCTTTATGAGCTTCAAAGTGTCAGCAATTACAGAAATTAAGAGAATTTAACTCTTTTCTCCATTTAGGGAAAACCTCTATTCACACAAAGTTAACGTAGTAAATGACAACAAATGAATGAAAAGTCCTCATTATGTTGGCTGCTCTGCAAAAACACCAAATCTTACTTTTTGGTCTAGTTTCTAGTGCAAATATCTTAGTATACTTGAAATAAGACAAACCAAACTTACAAGTTACTTTTCAGCAAGATATAGGCGCTTGCTTTAAGTAAATAATTATTGAATATAGATTTTTTTTTAAGTTATTGTTCCACTTGCAAATTATTTCACTTATAATAAGACGTTTCTTCTATAGTATGAGTGAAATAATCTGCCTCTGGTACTGGGTTAATTTTCTGATTAAACAATGTTTTGATTAGATATCATAACAAACCTTTTGCCATTTGCTCACTGACCACAACACACAATATAAATTTAAAAGGACATTTCAGCAAAATGTCTTTCTGACCATAGTTTAGCCATACAGTTGTATGTAAACATGACATCCATCATGTTTACATGTTTACAACTGTATTGTGAAATTAAGTTGAAATGGTTGTATATTTTTGGTTTGATTCTATATATTTGTGTAAAACTAGCATGGAACTAGCATATTAGCACTAAAGAGAAAGGTAAACAGATTACATGGGATCAACGCCCATTTGTATTCACCTAGTCGCAGATTTTTATGTGAATCATAGCTGCAAATAATTCACATAAAATTCACCTATTCATATCTAAAATTTCCTAAAGAAAATGCAGCTTGGGAAGCTAAAATACAAAGGCGCAATGATACTTGACATCTATTGGCTGATGTTTTCAAGACAACCAATCCAGGAGTTCCAATTATTTTCCTTGGCACTGATTGGCTGTCCTCTGAAAAGGAGGGAAGACTGTAGATGTTAACTTCTAAGACAGCTTCAACTTTGCTTATTGATGCATATAAAGTTATATTTGATGTTTGAACAAATAAAGTTTTAGGAGCTTTCAAAAGGGGTCTGAAGTTAGCGCTGGCAATCAATGCTGCTAAATGTGCTAAACTAA
>NW_015113699.1:37861-46469 GCF_001443285.1 Poecilia latipinna | reverse complement strand
CTGGCAATCAATGCTGCTAAATGTGCTAAACTAACTTAATGCTCCAGGAAAACCAATCATCAGTGGTCATGCTAACTAGCATTAGCATTCGTGGCAGTCTATGTTATGGTGAGCTAGCATCGTAGCGTACCTACAGGAGGTCAGTTTTTCACATAACATAATGATAATTTCAACAAATATGTAAAAACATATTTTTTTAATAAAAATGAAGTACTGCAGCTTTAAAGCAATAGACACTCCAGGTGCAACAAATCTAATGAGGCCTAAAATTTCTTCATTCCACTCGTTTTCTGTTATCTGTTAATAACATTCATTGAAAAAAAAGAAACAAAGCCATTGCTTTATTACCAGAGGCGTTATTGTTTTATCCTCTATAATCAATAAAGCACTCAAGTAAAGCCTGATGGAGTGGGCTTTAATCCTTGCATACGATCTGATAGTCCGGGCAAACAGAGAAGGGATGAATATAACCCTCACTCCCTCAACAACTGTTAAATTGGCCACGACACAAAATTCTTCTGCTCTTGGGCATCGCTTTGCTAGCTGTGAGGATGAAGCAGGCCTGCTCACTGAATAAACGCTCGACTCTAATGACAGGAAGCATTTCATTTGTCCCTAATTGTACAGCGATGATTCCAATCTCCTCTTTCCGGCATTGTTGTCCGCCCTGGTTTTGTTTCATCACCACAAAGTGCTAGGCATCTGAAGTAGGTAGCGATAAGAATAGCTGTTTTATTGTGTGCCACTGCCTTGGCTTCCTCATGCTGAATGTGTTATCTGAGGGTGCAGCAGCATGCCGCGTTAAGCTATGTGCATGTGACGCATGGCTGAACAGCATTCCTCCTCCTGAGTGCATAGCAGGGCCGAGATAGTAGGAAGGCAGAGCGTCCCGGCTGCCAACAAAGAGGGAAAGACGAAGAAGGAAGGGAGCATTACCAAGAACATGCAGTTAAGTGGAATGAAGTACCCTTTGTAGCAGATAAGATCCTTCTGCTTCCCTGGCTGGCGTCACCAAAGCAATTTGTGCACAACGAAAGCAGCTGATTATGTTGGTGGCAAACCACAAAATCCCTCGCGAGCGTGCTGATAGACCCTGGACCAAGTAATAAAAGGCTCTTCCCTCTTCTTATGCATTCGGTTAGCGGACAGAATGCATGAAAAGAGCTGGTGATCTGGGATTACACTTGTGTGAAATCAGACTACGGGCTGGGATCACTGCCTTCCAGGACAGTTTGGCTGCCAGTCGTCGTGCCAAACACACATACGCACACACACCCACATACACACACACATGTTTGCGTGGCTATCTTTGTGGGGACTTTCCATTGACTACCATTCATTTCTACAGCCTAAACCTGACCTTTACCCTTTTCCTAACCCTAACCATCACATACCTAACCCTAACCCTAACCAAAACTCAATTCATACCTTAGCCCTAAATCTGACCCCTGACCCAAAAACAGGGTTTCCCCTTGTGGGGACCAGGCTTCGGTCCCCACAAGGAGCAATTGGTCCCCACAACGTAGTATATGTCAGGAAAATCGTCCCCACAAAGTATTACAAACAAACGCAGACACACACACACTGCAAAAACACATGGGCAAATATCTTAGTACACTTTAAATAAGACAAAACTAACTTACAAGTAACTTTTCACCAAGTCGTAGAAGCTTGTTTTAAGTAAATAATTCCTTAATATCAATTTAAAAAATTACTAGTTTCCCAGACTGACGACCTTTGTCGCATGTCTTCCCCCTTCTCTAATTATCCTCTTTCCTGTCAAAGGAAGCCTACAAATCAGCAGGCACTGCCCGTTACCTAGCAAAACCCAGACTCTTACCTAGCAACCCAAGCTGAGCTCCAGCATGTTTGGTCAGCTGTACACGCTATACAATGGCTGCTGGAAAAGACAAGAGTTTTGTTGTTGACTTATCATCCAGAAACCTCTTGCTCCATTCTTGTTGATTGTAAAGGAGGTTCTACTTCTGCTTTTCAAAGGTGTATGGTTAAATATTGCGTATCTGTTTGCCGCCGTTTTCACCTGTGAGTGTAAATGTTGAGTTTGGAGGGGGGGGTGAGCAGCAGCAGATTATTTGGATTTAAAGTGACAAGACGCCCTAAAACAGCTGACTAGACTAAAATCTCATTATCTAAGAATGATTTGGGGGTAAAAATGTAATGAACATGTTTTCTATAGCCCGTAGACCCATTCTAACCTGTTCAAGGAAGCATATAAGTAACCTTTAAGGAATTATTGTCCTAAATTGTGCTGAAAAGCTTTTGCAAGTTAGTTTTGTCTTATTTAAAGTGTACTGAGTTATTTGCCCTAGAAAGTAGACAAAAATAAGATTTTGCGTTTTTGCAGTGCAAGAAAACAGCTCCAGGTTGATTGATCCTTTCCTTTATCCTTCCACCTCCACCTACTTAGTGCCTCACTAAAGTATTCATAACCCTTGAACTCTTGCTACAACTACAAATTTCAATCTATTTTGTTGGGATTTTAGATGATTGACTGACACAAAGAGCAAAGTGGTGAAGAAGAAATGATAGATGAGTGAAACGCGCAGGCTGCTTAACCTTTGACCAAATGAAGTCAAAAGTGACATTCATGACATTCAGCCAGCCTGCACATGAAAAACTAAAAATGATTCAGCTGAACTGGATGGAAACCAGTCTGACTGGATGGAAAGCATTTCTAACCAGTAACTTTCCAGTTTTACCAAATATTTTTGGGTTAGATTCCTGCTGATTTAAAAGTAGTAGCATGACGGCGCCACCACCTTGTTTCAGTTTTTCTCTCTTTGTTTTTATAGTAATGAATGCTGAAAATCACGTTATCATGCTGATAGGTTGATGTGAAATGTGAAAAAATGTTTGATCATTTGTTAATCACGTTACTGGTATCTAAACTAAAAAACAAGGCCCTGACAGCATAAATGTATTTGAAGATATCCAAACCTAACATACGACAAATAACTGTATGATTGTGAATGGCACACAGTATAGAAGTTGTATTTTTTACATTTTATGTTCGTGTTTCACCGTTTTGGCTAGCAGGTGTGTTGCTATAGGCCTTTCAAAAGTCTCTCTCCATCTCTGTCTTTGTCTTTCACTTCTCCTTTCCTCTCACCCACTAACACACATACTGGTCATCACCAGCGGAGGGCCAAGCAGAAATAGCACTGCCCCTCCTCCGCCCTCCTCCTCTGTCCCTGAACACAGGACCAGCTTTTCATTTCCAGTTGTTCTCTGATTTTAACCGAAAGAGACAGGACGATGTTTTTCTCCTCCGCACTGTCGCTCAGAGGGTCGACTGGTACCGCTATGTGCCATTTGATCCCAGCCACCAGCTCCTGCCGCACCTGTCCCACCTGCTCCCACAGGTGATAATGCAGGTGGCTTCAGGGGAGTTGGTGGTAAAATCCTTGAGCCTCTTTGACAGTGTGCTCAAGCCGAAGCACCTGGCCTAATTTTCCACTGTGGGACAGCATGTGGAAATGTTCTCCTGAGTGGGACGGGTAGCTGGAACATGCTCCTTCCATCTGAGCTTTTTGAACTTTGACCTGTATTTTGTTTGTCAGATCCTTGTTTTTTAGTTTAGACAACCGTACCGTGTAATTAACAGAAGGTTGGGTATTTTCGCATTTCACTTTAGCTTATCAGCATGCTAAAATAGTCAATTATCAGCATGCTAAAGAAGCTACTTAGCATGCTAAAGAAGCTATTTATCAGAATGCTAAAGAAGCCAGTTATCAGCATTTTACAATGGCTTGTCAGCTTGCTAAAGTACACTATTTATCATCATGCTAAAATAGCTCATTTCCAGAATGTACATAAGCTAAAGCAGCTAATTAATAGCATGTTAAACTAGCTACTTAGCAGCATGTAAAAGTGGCTAATTATCAGCATGCAAAAGTAGACAATTATCAGATAATGCTCTATTAAAGAGACTTGATGGAAAAAAAGGGAGGAATGAAAATTCACCCCAAAATACACTGCAAAAACAAAATCTTACATGTAATTGTGGTTTAGTTACTTAAAAGTAATTTATTAGGAAGATAATTCCTCAACATTGATGAAAAAGTACTAATTCTATTTTCAGATCCATTATAACATGGGGAAAATGTCTGTTAAATATAAATTAAATGATCTGCCAATGGAACTAGTATTTTTTTTTTTTAATCAATATTAAGGAATTATTTACTTAAATCAAGCCTCTATATCTTGCTGAAAAGTTACTTTTAAGTTAGCTTTGTCTTGTATCAAGCTAACTAAAATATTTGCACTAGATATTATTAGACCAAAACTTGGTAAGATTCTATGTATTTGCAGTGTACAAACAATTGTTATTAATTTGTATGCTTGTGGAAGCAGCTGAAAGATTTACATTTCTGAGCAGGAGCTATTAAACACCTTAATGTGAGCCGTTTCCATCAGGCCGAAGTGTCAATTAGCAACACTTTCACTTAACCACACTGTGGGATTTGTTTGGCTGCTTAACCTTTGACCAAAAAAAAAAATCCCTCATGTCGCTACGACGCAGCTAAACAGAAAACTGCTCTCAGCTCTGCAGTAATAGCACCCTCGGGGTTTCTTAGCACCCTTCCTTCTCTCTCAACACTCAGCAGCTGCCAGCGCAGCTCAGATATCCATCGGCTACCAGCTTAGACACCAGGCTAAGGCTGCAACACTCTGCAACATGAGCCAAAGCTGACTGGTCAACCAGCACAGCGCCATAATAGGCCCTCAAGTGGGGAAGCGATACAATCAGGCAGCCTGTAGGATCGGTTTTCTCTGACCCCTGCGGTTGTCATAACCTGCTCGAATGCATGGCAGATCCACGTTAGGTCATAGCTTGTAATCAAAACCTATTGAAAGTAGATTGTAATGAAGGCTTTTCTGAGCGATGGAAAGACTGAATGGTCTTAATAACCGATCTTGGTGACCAGATACTGTAAAGGGAGAAAGCTGATCTGCTGCACAGTCGAGCGAAACATCAGGTCGCTGCACAAGAAAAGGACAGAGAAAGGAAAAGCTCAACAACGGGAGGAGAGAGAAAGGAAGGTAGAAAGAGAGCAGGTTGGTGATTACTCCTCCATGTTGGAGACGAGAGGGAAGGGTTCAGCGATCAAGCCATGATTCATGAGCTGACTGAGAGTTAAAGAGACGCTTTATGTGCTAAAAGCTTCACTGCTGTCACATGGCGAAGTGTTACTGTGCCTTCGCAAGGAATAAAGATAAACAAGTGTTTACTCCATGTTTACGAACAATGAACATTCAGGTTCATTTATTTATTCTAAAAAAGAGGAAATCAAGTTGTTGGTTAACATCAGTCCAACAACTCCTGCCCCTATACAGAAATAAAATAACACAAAACAAACTAAAAAGCAATAACTCCCAATGAGCAGTTAGCAGCAGTTAACAGTTGTTAAATTAAACATAGCTAAAATGGACAACATTAATAATGATAACAGTTAAAAACGTTTACAAAACATAGCAAGATTACTCATGAAAAACTATTTTATTCAATTTTTCTGAAACATATGTTAAAATGTAATACTTGTATGAAAAGGCAGAGGTGATTCTAATACGTCGTTACCAACGGCAACAGGAAAAGGGGGAGGAGCCGTCAGTTACTGGTTGCTATGGTAACCACCAACTGCCAAGTGTAGCAGAGCAGAGCTCAAAACGCCAATACATGTCTGGAGAAACAACTTGACTAAACAAAATAAATTCATAGAATACATAAACAAATTTTGACAAACTTCACATCTATAATATTGTTGAAATAAAACCCTGTTACACACATACAAATATGAATATATATGACAACCTTAGCACGCATTGTTTAATCTGCAGCTCTGTTTGTTTTGGCTGCCACGTTACATCGCCAGGCTTCGGTTTCCAGAACATCCCGGGTTCTTACTGGACAATACATTGCGAAAAACGATAATGTTGTTTTTCAGGGGTGGGGGTTCAAGTAACATATTGATGATGGAATAATACTGCAAGTTCGCCTTCTGCCACACCTTTGAATTTTTATTTTTTTAAAGAACGCTTCGCACTGGAACTGGAAGAAATAAACAAAATAAAGAATGACAACCAAAACCAATAAATAAAACTGAAATATAAGCTAATTACAACCATAAAATGGGATTAACAACATTTCCTTTTAATTGATTAATACATATTGTGTAAATGCTGTTGTTCAAACAATATGTATGTTGTTGCACAGCAATTTTCCCAATAAAACTAAACTATTCTGTTCTAAACTACCAGCTTTAACCCTTAACATGAGGCCCTATAATAAAAACACAAAAGCTACATGACAATGTCTACGTTTAACATATTTCACAAGGTGGGGAGATACAGAGGAGGATATTCCACCAGATTTTGTTGCATAATTTCTCTACAATGATAGATTCTCTACCATATTTAACAGCAGGGAGGAGACATTTTTCCACATGTTCATCCTGTGATTCACCCCTGACCCACATGAAATGTTTGCTGCCAATAATAAGTCATTTACTCCTATCTGATCAAGGTACATAGTTCAAGTTATAGTCATAGCAATGGCACTACATTTCTGTATTTACATAAGAATCATTTTCACAAAAACACTCCAAGACGTTGTTAAGGCCCAAATGTTTTGCCAGTCACAAGCCTGAAACCAGGATCTACCCGCATAAACTAAAAAAAATGAGACGTGGAAGGTGAGATACAGTCGTCTGATCACAATTTTTTTCATACAACATTGCTAAAATATTCAAAACCCAACTTTTTTTTGAATTTCTACTTCCACTTATCGGCAAGCTAATTTCAATATTAACTAAATATTTAGCTTCAAGTTAAATATTTAATCAAGAGCTAAAGATTTAGCTGGTAACCTAAATATGTAGTCAGCAAGCTACATATTCTATCAAGCTAAAGTTTTAGCTAGCGCGATTTAGCTAGCAACTTAAATAATTAGTGAGTAAGCTAAATGTTTAGGGATATACTGAGCTTGAAGTTTAGTTTAGTTTGTAAACTAAATAGCTTCTTCTTAGAACTCAGAAATTTGGAAAATAATTTCAGAAATCTTCTAGATAAAACTTGGAAATTTCATAGTTTCAAGAATCAAAAATGTTCAGCCTTTGGAAATTTTCTGATTCAAAAGTCTAAATTTTTTTGATTTTTGAAAGTCAGAAATCCACAGTGTTTTTAAAACGTCTGAGATTAATCTCAAAGTTTCTGAGTTTTGAGGTTAATCTCAGAACTTTTTTCTATCTACAATGGCCCTCATATGCCGTCATAGGTGTAACTTCAAATGTGTTTGGCATGTAAAAAATGTGGACACTTTGCCCAGTTAACCAAGCTCAGACCTCTGACCAGCTCCTACCACTCCCTCACGTGGCATTACCTTCATAGTGAGTTCAGACAACACTATGTTTTCTTTAGTTACGTCCACTATCTACTTTAAGAGGAAATCCAGTGATACCTGACCACCATTATGACTGAGACTGTTACTATAGCAGCACCTCAGCCATAGATTAATTTTTCAACAAGCTGGCCTGGTGCAGGGCTAAATTTAGATTCCTTGACTGTTTTAACTTAGACTAAGACACAATAGGAGGCCAGCATTAAGATACACCGTCAGTGGAAGTCACTTAGTCTTCAAAATCATTGGAAATGGGGATATATTGTGAGGACAAATATGTTCTTTGTTGTAAAACATTATTTCAAGCAAATCCCAGCAATCTTTTAACCCATAGGAAGACCATATTTTTTTAGACATGCTCTGTGGTCTGATTAAAACAAAAACTGGACCAAGAAGACATCTAAGAGTTGGAGGACACCGGCCCTCGAGGACCTGGATTGCTCACCCCTGTTGTAGATCAATACCAGACATGTTTAACCAAAGTTTACCAAGAACAAGCTTCACACCAGCTTTGTTTGGTTCACTTTACTCAAACTCTAGATCATTTGCCTAGAAAGTCCAGGTAATTTCAGGAGGTGTGAATGTGCACTCAAACTCTGATCCACCTTCAAACCTCGGTCTCGGTTCTGTTGAAGTGAACTCTGGTGGGCTTTGAATGCTAAGCGGATTGGAGAACACTCCAAAAACAGAAAGTGGACTACAGCGCAAGGCATTCTGGGTAAATACAACCAAAACAAACCTGCTAGCAGGAGAAATGGCTCATGGTCTTTTATCAAAGACAAAAAAGAAATCCTGCAACCGCTAAAATCTAACACTACTCCATTTTTCTTTATATTTCATAAAGATGGAAGTTGTGCTCAGTGTATTCTTCAGAGGTTTTCATGTTTGTTCTTCTGTGGTTCTTGGTTCAGTGCCCCCACAAGTGAGGAGGGGAACAGGCTTTGAAAGGGTTTGGTTTGTTTGATACAGTGCGGCAGTGGCAGGAGGGGCAGAACGAGTGGCAGTGGCAGGACAAGCAGCAGTGGCAGGAGTGGCAGGATGAGCGGCAGTGGCAGGACAAACAGCAGTGGCAGGAGGGGCAGGATGAGCGGCATTGGCAGGACAAGCAGCAGTGACAGGAGGGGCAGAACGAGTGGCAGTGGCAGGACAAGCAGCAGGGGAAGGAGGGGCAGGAAGAGGGGGCGGGGGAGG
>NW_015113699.1:33606-34149 GCF_001443285.1 Poecilia latipinna | reverse complement strand
AGAGGCAGTGGCGGGACAAGCAGTAGGGGCAGGAGGGGCAGGACGAGTGGCAGTGGCAGGAAAAGCAGCAGTGGCAGGAGGGGCAGGATGAGCGGCAATGGCAGAACAAGCAGCAGTGGCAGGAGGGGCAGGATGAGCAGCAATGGCAGGAGGAGCAGGATGAGCAGCAATGGCAGTAGGGGCAGAACGAGTGGCAGTAGCAGGAAAAGCAGGAGGGGCAGAACAAGTGGCAGTGGCAGGACAAGCAGCAATGGCAAGAGGGGCAGAACGAGTGGCAGTGGCAGGATGAGCAGCAATGGCAGGAGGGGCAGAATGAGAGGCAGTGGCAAGAGGGGCAGAACGAGAGGCAGTGGCAGGACAAGCAGCAGTGGCAGGAGGGGCAGGAAGAGTGGCAGTGGCAGGACGAGTGGCAGTGGCCAGAGGGGTAGGACAAACAGAAGTGGCGGGAGAGGCAGGACGAGTGGCAGTGGAAGGTCAAGCAGCAGTGGCAGGAGGGTCAGAACAAGTGGCAGTGGCAGGACAAGCATCAGTGGCAAGAGGGGT
>NW_015113699.1:0-30547 GCF_001443285.1 Poecilia latipinna | reverse complement strand
AGTGGCAGTGGCAGGACGAGTGGCAGTGGCCAGAGGGGTAGGACAAACAGAAGTGGCGGGAGAGGCAGGACGAGTGGCAGTGGAAGGTCAAGCAGCAGTGACAGGAGGGTCAGAACAAGTGGCAGTGGCAGGACAAGCATCAGTGGCCAGAGGGGTAGGACGAGCAGAAGTGGCTGGAGTGGCAGGATGAGCGGCAGTGGAAGGTCAAGCAGCAGTGGCAAGAGGGGCAGAATAAGTGGCAGTGGCAGGACAAACAGCTTTGGCAGGAGGGACAGGACAAGTTGCAGAGGCAGGACGAACAGCTTTGGCAGGAGAAACCATCATATTTGCTGGCAACAAACAGTTTAGCGATGTTGTTTTAGCCAACACCTGCCATTGATGGTGTTGTCAATGGCAATACCATCAATGGCGTTATGGTGACATAACAGCAAAGGCTGTTATGTCACCAACTGCTGATACCTTGCTCAAAAATAACTCTGGGGAAGTTTTCTCCTCCTCTGAACAAACTTTCCCTTCCAGGAAAGTTTTTACTTTGGGTTGAGAGGGAAAATTGTTCTCAAAGACTGTGCTCTCTTCCTAGTTACAGTTTTGCGATTTTTTGTTCATCAAAGTAATATTTGGAACTTCATCTGGGAAAGATTTTTCTTTGAGAACAATTTTTCCACTGTTCCCAAAAACTGTGGTCTCACTGTAAGATGAGACCTGAGGCTTCTCTGGAGTCAAAGCAATCGCTTTAACTTCTAAGAAAACTTTCTCCTCCTCTGCAAAAACTTTCCCCACCAGGTCAGTTTCTCTTGGAACAATATTTCCGCTTTTCTCAAAGACTGTGCTCTCTTCCATAGATGAGAGCGCAGTCATCTCAGAAGTCAAAGCAATCGTTTTAACTTCAGATAAAACTTTCTCCTCTTCCGTCTGGGACAGTTTCTTCCTTGGGAAGAGTAAATATTGTTTTCCAAGAAGCTGCTCTCAGCCTGAGTTACTGCTCTCCAAATCATTTCCAGGGAGGTAATAATCAAAGATCTTCTTCATACCTGTAGTCACCAAGTACCCTAGTCCAAAGCTGAGTGGAAAAAACAAGCCTGCTGGTATCTTTGCAAAACTGGAAATCATTTTGAAATGCTAATTTTACCGTTTGGATCCTGACTGATATTCTGAGAAGCAAGCATTCAAAGCCTCAGAACTTAATCTGTGAAATGATTGATCTTTATGCCCTGAGCTACTATTGTCATCTGAATACATGTACTGCTCCCGACCAAAATCAACCAATCAGCTCCAGGCGGCGGGTCTTGGCGTTGTCAAATTCATGTACACCCTCCTAATTGTGCTAATGGCAGAAAAACAACTTACTGTTACAGGAAAACCGTTTATCCACCGACATTGGTGGCTGTGCTAACTGGCTTTAGCACTCACAACAGGCTACGCTAGCTGTAACAATGCATGACAGCCCTGCCTCCTGGTTCTGATTGGTTGCTTCTCGATAGCACCAGGAGAAGACAGCTTGGATTTTTCATACCAAACCGAAGACATGGTGAGTTTCAAATATGTAAAAAAAAAAAAAAATCTATGTACACACAAGTTACATTTAAGACATTTTAGATACATAAAGCTGAATAAAAATAAAGCTGAAATAAAAAAAAACAGACAGAAGAGAGGTCTACAATAGAGCTTTATTTCATCAAACAACTTCAGTATCTCTGCAAGCTACTGTAACAAACTCAGAAAAAAAGAAAGCCAACAGGAACAGCTCTATTTACATTGTTTTCTGATGTGCACTCCTCACCTGCACCTCAAACTGGGGCAAAGGTCAAGATAAACATAAGGCAGCCATCTTTGACAGTACCAGGAGGAGCAGGGACTCGGCTGGCGGACTGATGATCGCACCAGTTTGCACCAAGCATATATTAGGTCCAGAAATTTCTAAACAAATCCAATTTGAGCTCAATACATTAAGAGGCATTGGCTGATGCTCCTAAGTGCTTTTTAGAATAACAGGGGAGGGTTTAAACATTTTATAAAAGAAAAAAATAAAGTAAAATCTTATAAATTGGAGTGTTCTGTCCTCATACAAAAACAGCAATTACAGGGTAAACAAACTCAATGTTTCATTTTTAAACCGCAAAAACAAGACAGGTTTCAAATATGGGTAGATTGTAAATTTTATTGGAAAACAAAAATATACAACTTGGAATGGATTATTTGAGGCATGACCAGCGGCCATGCATAAAGAAAAATAAAGAAAAAGAAAGGAAAGTAAAAGTAGTGAGTAAAACATTAAAAAGCATGTTAAGATTAGTCATTTTCCAATATAGAACAGCAGATACAAAAGAGTTTGTACGAGTACCAAGGAGATACACCCGTGTCATTTTTTTGCAGTAGTGCAATGCTGAGAGATTTCCTTATATACTTTGTCCATAGTCCATGCAGAGTTTAGACTCCTCTACATTGCTTCCATGCCAACAGTGTTGCCAAGCGACAACCAGGTGACAGGTTTCCAACGTTGCCAGGTATGGAGGGACCCCGAGCTCACTTGACAGAAGATCCTAAGTTCTCCGGCTCCCAGAGGCCTCCAGGGGGCGCCATTCCGTCACTCCAAAACACCATGACAGCAAAAGAAAGGGACATGGGGACAAGAGCCTATGCAGTTTACATGCAGTTCCTTTGGACAGCAGTAGGGGGCAGGGACGAATGGGGCTATTAAGATTTTACAGATAAATTACACAAAGAAAAAAAGGCAAATTTATATAGAAATCTGTACAAGGCCTTCACTTCGCCGTCATCATTTGTACGAACTCTGCGGGAGGAAGAGGAGAGTTGTAGCTCGTCATCCTGTTTCACTGGAAGACACTAAAAGGTTGATTGAGATTCTAACTACCAACCTTCATAGTTGACCTGACCGTCTCCATCGATGTCTGCTTCTCTGATCATCTCGTCCACTTCCTCATCGGTTAGCTTCTCTCCCAGGTTTGTCATCACGTGGCGCAGCTCAGCAGCACTGATGTAGCCGTTTCCATCCTGGAAATCAGGTCAGGCAGAAACTTAGTTTTTTTTTTGTTTGTTTGTTTTTTTTAATCAACTAGGCCTGTCACAATTAATCAAAACAAAAATAATTTCCATTTTCATGATTTATCGCTTCCCTTTATGCCAGGAACTGGATGATAAAAGACTTCAGTCTGGTCTCAACAAGCTTTTTTTTTCTTTTTTTAAGGATAATTTTGTTTAGAGACTTCAGAACTAATTTTGTTGTTTGTTTTATTTTGCATATTTAAAATGTCTTCCAGTTACAGTGTGAAATTAGGGTAAACTTGCATTAGATTACATGAAAATGGACTCCAAACACAAACCTTATCAAAGACACGGAATGCTTCTCGGATCTCCTCCTCGCTGTCTGTGTCCTTCATCTTCCTGGCCATCATGGTGAGGAATTCTGGGAAGTCTATCGTTCCGTTTCCTGATCCGCAGACAGAAAACAGGAGCGTTACGGGAACAGCTGTTAACAGTTGGAAACTTTGTTTTTAAGAAAAACAGCGATTCTCACCGTCTGCATCGACTTCATTTATCATGTCCTGCAGCTCGGCCTCCGTGGGGTTCTGGCCCAGTGAGCGCATGACGGTGCCCAGCTCTTTAGTGGTGATGGTGCCATCTCCATCCTTGTCGAAGAGCGAGAAGGCCTCCTTGAACTCTGGTGACAGGAAAGGAAACACCTTGGGTGAGGGAATCCTTTCAGCCTTACAGCAGCAGTGATTGTGAACGCTATGGGGTCAAGTCGTGAGCGGACCGTCTGGGCGGTGATGTTTACACTTCCAACTGGAGGAGTTTCTGGTTAAAACAGCAATCACGAGACCCAGCATCAGGGTACTGTCAGGATGTCACTGACGGTACCGAGACATGAGGGACGAGAAACAACGACACACGTAAAGATGAGGCCAACGGGAAATAAAAGGCTGGAGTCATAAACTATAAGCACAACAATAAAATTATGTTTACTGATAACAAAGAACTTCAAAGGATTGCTGCTTGATACAACAACTAACACTGCAAAATTTTATGCAATCCATCCAACAGAGAATGCAGATCACTAACATTATAACCATGACTCAATGAATAAATGCAAGCAGTTAGCAGGAAGATGTCCCACTCATAATTTACAACATCCAAGTCCCAGGTAAGCATATCACACATACAATAAACCCTAAATGCTGTGTTCATAAAGGCCAGCACACCCAGGGTAAAGTACTCAGCATGTAAAGCTGAGTGACAACACCTCACAGCTCCTCCAGATTACATCATATAAAACGCAGCGGCCATGAAAATGCAAAGTTCTCAGCAAGGGAGTCCTTGAGCAATCCACTAACACAAAGTAACAGCAGTTTCTTTCATTCCAGTTTTATGACCGGCACGCTGCCTTGTGGAATGCCTTAAAAGGCAAAAGTGTAAATCCACCGCACGAGACAACAAGTCCTTAACGGAGGCTGCTGTAGCCGGTTATGAGGAAGGAAGGAGATCAATGAGGCCATGTCTTACCAGCAATTTGCTCTTCTGTAAGTTGGTCAGCCTAGAAAAACAGAAATGAAACCATTAACACAATCTCAACCGGCTGAACCAGAAACACAAAAGGCTTTTTTAGTTTCCAGGATCTGCAACTTCAGAGAAAATCTAAACTACTTAGATTAGTGAAGCTTTTATTATGCATTTAGAAACAAAACTAACAATATCACTTTAAATGCCACACAAGATGACCCAAATTATATTATCCAATAGCTAGCATGTCTAAATATGCAGTTTAAATGCAAGATTCCTGTCGTTTTTGAAAAGGAGGCAGGTTTTTCTCCCATTTGCAATAGCTTAAAACTTTTAATATGTTAAAAATGCATTTAAAACGCTTTTGGAGTAGTTGGACAGCACTAGGTTGGACCAATATCTGAATTATGCATTACTTACACAGGTAAAAATCACAACCAGACAAAATAATAAAAAGTGTAGACAAGATGAAAAAAGAGCCTGTTTCAATGCATTTATAGGACATTAATTAGCTCTTCCTCAACATTGATCACTAATCAATTTAGATTTTAATCAGGACTGATTAAATCTAGCCATTACTTCTTAATTTAAGAGCTGAATAAGGTCAAAACCATCCAGAGTTAAACTGCAATTCAACATTATAAAATCATAGTGATGCTAATAACATCCCATAAAGCTCTAAAGATGGTGGGTGTAGCTTGCTGCGCAGGCTGCTGTAACAAAAAAAAACTGCTCAAAAGGGAAGCAGTTCCCCCCTTCATTCTTTTCGATAATTATATAACAGGAAGCGGCTCTAATGGGAAACGTTGCTCGGCACATTACCCCAGATGTTGGAGGCGCTTCGACCATTCATTCACGCCAGACAATAAACGGGTAATTATTTGGCGGTAAATGCTAGCTCGGAAGAGCTACAACTGGCTAGCAACCGTTATGTGCCGGCTCAGCCACAGATCTAACTCAAACGACGAAATAAAATACTCAATTCATGTAAAAGGAGACAGAATATAAGCAGAAGTGCGGATGATTTTTTTCTTAGTCATTAAATCGAACAATATGAGCGTTTCAGAGATGCAGTTTAGACTTAAGCAGCATTGAGAAGCAAACAACGCCCATGATGCTCAAACATTGCAATCTTGCGTTTTAACCAACGGATCGGCTTATAAAACTAGTTACATTCAACTAATTGTTTGACAGCACTGCACGCCTGTTATAAGGAAGATGCGTTAAAGTAAAAATAAATACAGTAATAAAGCTGTTTCAGCTTAATAACGCTGTGTAAATGTTACATTAAGTGCTACAACCAAAATTAAATGCATAAAGTAATTGTTCTTACCATCTCAGCGTAGGTGCAGCAGCGACTTCACCACAAACTCCGCTTAAAAAAACCCTAAAAGAATCTCCGCAACCCGCTGTCACTAGAACCGAGCAGCCCTGCGAGCACACTGAGACGGAGACTACTGGACTCGCCTTTAACGGCTGTCCTAAACCCCTCCTTCTCTTCGGTATCACTCCGCCAACTTCCTCTATCTCCAGTTGCTCCATTATTAGAAAATCGCATTTTACAACAGCGTTTTATACAAAGGTAAATGAAAATACACCTTAATTATAAAAGTACTGTTTCTGGAGAAGCGTTTATGTAGATACCCAACGTCACCGCGCGTTTCGGCGGTGCACTAAATATCAGCGCATGAATACTTTCTGCTACTAAGTGGTTAGGCACAAAACGTAGCGGAAAGAAATCGCGCTCTCTGATTGGTCCGTTTGTACCTGCAATGCGTCACTCCCATGGTCTGCGCTGCCGCTGCATCTTGTCCACAGACATCCAGTCAGTGCCATAGAGGCGCACCAGACAAGCTTGTTGCATAGTTTTCCAGCCTCAGGAAGATTTTCCTGTTTTTAGCCACCAGTAGCTTTCTTTTTCCACTTTTAATTGTCATCTATTACAGCTTTCTAAATGTATTTGCTATATTTGTATTGCGTTCATATTTATAATGTCTTTGTAAAGTTACTGACAGAGTTCAGAAAAAAACTTTTTTAATCACTTCAAAACTTGTGCAGTGTCAGAGCTGAAGGGTTTCCAGTTTTTGATTGCTTGTGTTGTGCATTATTTTTTATGAGTAACTGCAACTTTAACAGGGGTTGCAGCAGATTTCTGGGCCTAATTGTGCTGCTCCATGTGGATGGGATCTGATATCCAGAAGGATGTAGAAGGACATAAAGTTATTTTAAATCAAATACAAGGTGCAGAATATGTGGAAAGCTCATAGTTTATACACAGATATGAAAACTGACTTTCCATCCAAAGTGGTTCTGTCAAAATCTGGAGCAAATTAGAGTCCTGTTTTTCTTTTAAATTTGTTTTGGTGCTGCAGGGATTTATGTCAGTATATAAATTATGTAATTCCTGAGGTGGCGGCACAAAAGCCTAAATCTGTCACAAGGACCAGATAAGCTGTTGCATGTGCAAATGACTGTACCTGGAGGTGTGTGAATTCACCTTTAGATCCCTGAAAATACCCCAGAAACACTAAAATACAGGCAAAGTTTCATAATATACAACACTTAATCCACATATTTCTGCCAATCACATTGTAGAGGAAGAATTTTGGTCCAACGTTAACCATTTCAATCAGGTCAGGACTTTGACTAGGCTATTACACTTTGATTCTTTTTTTTAAGCCATTTAGCCGTAGAAAACCCACATTGGGTGGTTTGTGGTCAAGTTAATGACTGTAAAACAATCCCAGATCACAACCCCTCCACCACCATTATTTGACCAAAGTACGTTGGTGTTTTTATGGTCTAGTCAAATCCAAGTTGTCCTGCTGTTTGTCTTTAGATAAAAATTTTCCGTCTTCATGTCCAGCTTCTATGCACTACAAATCTGGAACAAACTTGAGTTTCTTTAAATCAAGGCTAAAACCCCACCTGTTTAGAGTTGCTGTAGACCAATAATCACTGGAATATTGGCCAACATATTTGATGTGTATTGATAATTTGGCACTTGACAAAATGTAATGTTTGTTACTGGTTTCTCAACTGGTGACTGCATGCTGTTTTTATGACTTTATTTTAGTGTTTTTATGATGTAAGGCACTTTGAACCTCCTTACTGAAATGTGTTATACAAATAAACTTGATTGATTGATTGAACCTTTCTAAGCAATTCAAACATGTTCACGTTATTTAATATTTCTCCGACTGTTCCACAATCTGAGTTTGGGGTGAATTTGCTTGGACATCCATGCTTCCCTCTTGGTTCTAGTCTTTCAAACAGGTGAAAATTGTCTTATGTCCTTTCCCATATTGATGTTCCCAATTGGTTCATTTTGATATCATATTAACTCAACCAATCAAGTTTATTTGATTGCCTTGCATTTTAATAACAAAGTAGTTCAAACATCATAAAAACCCAAACATGCAAACTCATAGAAGACGCCACACAATAAACCAATAAACATGACATTTGTGAAGTGTCAACATCAAATATATTGGTCAATGTTTCATTAATTATGGTTCAAAAGTAACTCTAAACAAGTGGGTTTTTAGTCTTTAATGAAAGGAACTCAGTGTTTCAGCTGTTTTGCAGTTTTCTGCAAAACAGAAAACTGTAATATATATATATATATATATATATATATATAATCAAAATAGATTTGATATATATCAAATCTTCTATGCAGATTTGTGGTGCATAGAAGCTGAACTCAAATCTGCATGTTCCTGAAAACCAAACTTCAGTCATTTAGTTCTCCCATTCAACCAAATAAAAACAGAAACTTTGCTTTCAAAGATTTAAATATTTTTAGATCCTGGTTTAAAAAAAATTGTTACGTCTTTGAATTTAGAAGAGGTTGTTTTATCATCAAGGTCAATAAAAACTGGTCCGAAGGGAAACCTATGAGTCTTTACGTAATTGTCAATAAAACTCAAACCCAATGTGTATGACGTAACATCCAGTACAGCATTTATTACGTTGTAGTATTTGTATTATTAATGTTGGGTGTAATTTTTATGCCAATGTAATAATTTATTCTTGCATTGATTCGTGTACACCTCTGCTGACTTTATTTCCTCCTTATCAGCTCTGTGAATATTAGCTGTCCCACATCATACATGCTTATCACGCGGCGCCCAGACCGCATTTATAATCACCAGTTTTAGTTTCTGTGCCGCAGGGTTCAAAGGTCACTTTAGCTTAGCAGAGGGAAGGTTGAAGTTACTTCCTGGATTTCCACTTTTCATTTCCTTTTCTTCTATCTAGTGCCAATTCACTAAAAATATATATATTATCTGAAGGCAGAAATTTATAATAAAATCAAACCAACCACATTCAGATGTGTTCCACTTCAATCCCAGTTATTATGAAATGCAGTCAAACTCAAAATATAAATAGTAACACAACATTTTACCAAATATTCTTGGTTTAGTTTCTAGTGCAAATATTTTAGTACACTTGAAACAAGACAAAACTAACTTACAAATAACTTTTCAGCGAGATATAGGAGCTTATTTACAGTCAATAATTCCTTAATATAGATGAGAAATTACTAGTTCCATTGGCAGATTATTTCACTCATAATAAGACATTTTTCCCATGTTATAAGTGAAATAATCTGCCTTTATTATCAATACTAAGGAATTATTGACTTAAAACAAACTCTTTTATCTTGCTAAAAAGTTTTCTAATTGTAATAAACTTTGTTTAAAAGGGACAATGTACAACTCAAATATAAATGTCACCATTTGATGCGCTACACCAGATTAAAGCATATGCTAATTCGCCTCTGCAATCCCTAATTTATAAATTATTTTTTTATTATTTCAAGTGCACTGTAGACCTAAATTACTTGGTAAATGTTTGTGTTTTTGCAGCGTAAGTAAGCTGAAACGCCTGCATCGAGTAACTAACTTTCCAGCAATTCCTCCTTTTTGGCAAGCACATGGCAACAGTGGGAATGAATAACTCCCATAAGTGGCATTATTTCCTTCACAGGAAATTAAAAGGTTAGCTAATTTTCTGCAGCCTGGAACAGAATATGGATGTTGTGATGCTAATCCACGATTTCAGATGGAAATAAAGCAGATTACAAGCATAAACAAATCAAAAATGTAAATGTTTGTGTTTGCTTAGGGAGATTAAGTCCCGGTGACAAATATGAGAAGAAGTTTGCCTGTGTAACTGAAATACAGAGTCAGCGTTACTAATGAATGAGGGGTTTGTAATGCACCTGGCTGGTGAGGGGATCGGTTTTCACGGGAGACAATGGCTGCTGCCTGTTTTCCTGAGCATGTCAGGCTAGAAGTGAAAAGACCTTTGCATTGTTTCAGAGCGCACATGGAGCCCTGCATGTGTTTCCTTTCCAGGGCGTATTTGATTGATCTAAGGGGGAGGAGCTGTGCTCATCCACATAAAAATAGGTATTGAACACGTCATTGCTTTTTCCAGTAAATATGCTTCTAATCAGGGTAGTGAGATGAACCAAGGTAATCCCTGCTGAGGAAGGAATCAAAACAATTTGCTCTATAAATGTAAAGTCTGTAGCAATGTGTAATGACAATGTCGAAAAAGGAAAACATGAAAAAAACATAAATATTAGCTACAACAATGTCATTAATTACAGATTTACTACAGATTTGTTTTTAAACAATATTGAGTATTGATTTAGAAGACAAAAAATAGCATTATTTCAACATAAACCAGTCATTAACAGGTGTTTCTCTCAAACTTTCTGACAGAGAAGTCAAGAAATTCTTCCTCTGCAGATACCTGGAATAGTTTATTCCATGAAAACAGTGAGTCATCGCAGTCAGACAATGGTACTCATTGCGCAAGACTCCACTGCTGAAGGAAAAGCATGTTTGAACATGTTTAAAGTCCTGGAGGAAAAGAATATCTGGATGAACCAATTAAATACTGAGAGAATATAGTTAGGTTATACAAGCGTAGGATAAAAATTGCACTGCACACTAACCATAAAACAATATACCAACAGTGAAGTTTGGTGGTGGAAGCATCATGCTGCTACAACTGGTGGGAGGTTGGATGGATGGATGGATGGATGGATGGATGGATGGATGGATGGATGGATGGATGGATGGATGGATGGATGGATAATCTCAAAGAAAGCCAAGGAAAATCTCTTTTTTATTCAGAGAAAGGCAAATCCAGTCTCCAAGTTTCACTCTCCAGCAACTTTTTGGATGCATTCCTGCTCCAACACACCTGAACTAAAAGGCTGAATTCCCTCCTTGGCTTGTTAGCAAGTTCTGCAAAGACCTGGTCATTAACCATTCATCTGACTCAGGTGTGTTGGGGCAGGGATGCATCCAAAAGTTGCAGGACAGTGGCAGAGTCTTAGCCCAGGCAGTCACACAGCTTGAATCCAGCTACAGTGAGAACAGCTGAGAATAAAAGTGGATAAAAGATTCCCAAAATCCTTAGAGATTTGAAAACATTGTTTTCAAACTGACCGATCCGATGTAATGGGTGTCTTGAAGTTTTCTTCATATATAAAATGTACATAGCTTTCATGTGACTTCACACTTCCGTGAACTTTCCAACTGACAGCCATCTTGGCAGGCAGTTGCTATGGAGTTGCTATGACAACAATGAACAAGCCACAAGCTTATAACTAAATCTTGCCTTGTTCTTACATAACTTATGAACAATATAAGTACAACTTTTACTTGATCACAATTTCTGAGTCCTCTACCCACCTCTATGTAATACTAAGATAAATATGAGTGGTATTTGCTGTAGTACTTACTGCCGAATTAGCAAAATTAGCTTAGCTAATGTAGCTTTAATCTGCTAGCTAAAATGGACAGCTTATGTGTTTGTTGCTACACGTACTTACTTTGCCAATCACCAGACACGTGCTTTTCATGTAAACAGTTTACAAACCCATTTAAACATTGGATTGGACGCGTACATGGATTTTAGGTGAAGCTCCTTCATGTTGTAATATTCATATTCACTAGGCAGTGAACTATATCGTAGTATGCGATCGGAGGCTGCTTTTCCGACTTATTTTCCTTCTCTGTCTCTTACAGCATTACAGCAGCCATTTTGTTTATGTATCTTTTTCTTGCACATTGGTCAAGAGTTTCTACATATTTTATTTTTGTTGGTCTCGAAGCCATGGGACCACTATGCATTGGCTGTGCTTGCCTACTAAGATTGCGCGTATCACTTACGGTGTTCGGACTTATGTGGACTATGAACTGAACAAACTTCCGTAAACATGTCCAATAATCATTCCCTGTGGCGTTCCACTTTATTTCACAACTGAATGTTTGTGCTTATGTGCAGATTAGGTTGTGTATAGCAAGAAAACAAAGTGTTTTAATACTTATTTCCTCACTCAACCTCTGACCAGATAATGACAGGAGTTCAGAACAAGCAGCATTGCTTCCTGGCCAATGGAAAAACTTTATGACCTGCAGCAAACCGTACCCAGTCAGCAGTATGGCTTTTTTACAGCGTGCAATAAGACCATTAGCCACACAGAGTCCAACAGCAGGATGTGGCTGGCCTACCTGTCCCTGAGAAAATAACTTGAATTCCAAAATTAAGAAAAGATTAATGGCTTTAAATCAGATAAGAGGATTTTCGTCTGCTGCAGTTCCCAGCCCCTTTCAATCATGTTATGACGAAATGGATATACAGCTGAGCATTCCTTTCTAACAAATGTGTTTCTGTTTGCTGGGTCTGCCAGAAAGTCATCAAGTGTTGCTAAACCTGCACGTGTCTCTATTATTTCTGTCTGAAAAAACAGAGTCCCTGCTGTTGCTCTTTGCTTTCCCTCTTTTCACTTCTCTCTGTCTCTCTTTCTCTCTCTTTCTGTCGCTCTCTCCAACCATCCAACGCTGTCCTTCTCGCCTGCTCTCCCTTTCCCTCATTGGCTTGCCTCCAGCTTGTCTGCTGCAGTCAGAGAGGAGCAGGAGTTCAAACACTGCAGCCTTCAGCTGCTTCTAGGAAGCTTCCAGAAATCTGACGGTGATTTCATTCTCGCCGAACACCAAAGGACTCACAGGTGTCACCAGAAACTTTCTCGTTTACACAAACAGTCCTTAAAGTCACAGTATGTAACTTTTACAAAAACATATTTGTAGAATATGTCAAATGAGTCAGATAATCTATGAAAAAAATCGATCTCCCAGTGCTAACTAGAAACAACCAACCAGAGCCAGGAGGCGGGTCTTAGCGCTGTCAATCATGTCTGTTTCTGTATGACTGACAACAGATGATCTCTCTGCTATGATACAGCTTCACTCTGTCAACAGAGCCTGTCCTGAATGCTAAGACTAGTTGGCATGTCCACCAGTGATGGCGGATGTTTAGCTTGTAAGCATGCTGTTAAATGTGCTAATGGTGGAGAAACAACTCACCTCACTACAAAAACACAAAATCTCACTAAGAATTTTTGGTCCAGTTTCTAGTGCAAATATCTTAGTACATTTGACATAAGACAAGACTAACTTACAAGTAACATGAATAAATGTGGTGTTACAAGTTAAATAAACTCCCAATGGAACTAGTACTTTTTCACTAATATTAAGGAATTATTGACATAAAACAAGCTACAATATCTGGCTGAAAAGTTACCTGTAAGTTAGTTTTGTCTTTTTTCAAGTGTACTAAGATATTTGTACTAGAAACTAGATCATAATTACTAGATAAGATTTTGTGTTTTTGCAGTGCATTACAGAAAAAACACATTTATCTGCTGTCATCAGTTGACATGCTAACTAGCTTAAGCATTAAGGACAAGAAGCTGTATCATAATGGATCAGTCGCACACAGGCATGATTGACAGCGCTAAGACCCGCCTCCTGGCTCTGATTGGTTGTTTTTTTGGTNAAGAGCTGTGCTTTTCTCATACATCAATAGCAGCACAAATTAACTGTCTGTCATGACATGGTGACAGTTTTAACCATTTTCTAAAAATAGCATTTTCTTTGTATAAAAGCTACATGCTGCAGCTTTAACTACAGCAACAGAAATAGAGGAAGGGTCGTGCTACTTGTATGCAAAATACACAATTTAGTAAGCAACAGTAAAGAAAAGATAGATCCAGCTCTCCAGTCCTTGACCTCAGCCGGAGCGTCTGTCTCTGCAGAGGCAGGGACCTGCAGGGCCGCCGCGCTCCCCGCGCCCCTCTCGGATGATCTCATTCTGCAGGGGTCAGCAGGCTCGCCGCATGCTGTGGCCACTTCAGATCAAGGCTGCAGAGAGCAGGTGCCTCGTTAGATGTGTGCGCTTGCTCGTGGGGCCGGAGGCTGCGAGAGTGCTGAGTCTCTGCTGAAACCCCACTCATAAACAAGTCTAATTGATCTTCCTCAAGAGAGCGACAGAGCGACTCAGCGGTGACACCTGCTGACCAGACAAGGAACTGCAGGATGCTGGAGCAGACCTGAAAAGAGTGGTGCTGAGGCTGAGGATTAAAAAATTATGGCAACTAGTAATACTTTCTCAGTTCAAACAAAATGTGTACATCACAAGCAGTTTATCATTTGCAGCTATTGTCACAAATAAGTCCTGCCAAGCATTTTAAATCGAATATTCTGATCAGACTACGTCAGCTAGTAATCTATTCTTGCTAACCTTAGCTAACCGTTAGGTAGGTTGCTCATCTTTAACAATTCAGGTTTTTCTTCGGATGAAATGTATAGTAAATCTAAATATAAACCTAGTAAAATATTGTGTCCACAAGAGTAAATGGAGTGAAAAAAATCTCCCTCATTTAATAATTTTAAAGAAATTGACTTAAAAACTTGATGCCTTAAAGACAATAACTCTTCTTCAGAAATTTAACTTTATCTCATTAGCAGATTCCTATGTTATACTTTTTTAAAAAAAAAAATAGCTGTAACAGACCATTATAAGTATTTGAATGTATTTTGGCACTTAATAGTATTTGTACAGACTGAAAGGTACCCATTATGTATATTTAACTTTTTTTTTTTTTTTTACTTTATTTTACTTTCTGGATTGCAAGTTTGTGGTTATTTTATATTATTGCATTCTGATATTCCTCACTATGTTGAAGATCTTCTATGTAATGTTATTTCTTCAAAATATAAAAAAACCGTTAGCTACGTCTAGCTCGGTTTAGGTTAGCTAACATAGCCTAACGGTTAATGCCTGCCACGATCTGTTTCGGAAGCACGATCTGTACCATCATCTAATAAGCGCATGTGCTAAAGAAATACTTCCAGGGAGAGTACTTTTTGTTTTTTTTTCTAAGTTACTGTAAAAATATTATTGCGGTTTAAAGAGAATCACGGATTGTGCTTCCGGAACAGATTGTGAAGTGGACGTTAGCTAGGTTAGCTAGCAGAATCTGGTCTACCTAAGGGTTATGTTAGCTAACCATAGCCTTATCTTGAGTGAGAGAAGACTACATTAATCAAGCATGGCGGTTTTCAGGTCAAGTAACGTTTATTTGTAGAGCGTATTTAAGCAACAAGGCAGTTTAAAGTTGCTATACATCATAAAAACAATACATGAAACAAGCAACATTATGTTTTGTTATGCCATCATGAAAGTCATCTAGCAAATATACCAAATATGTTGATCGATTTTTGAGTTAAAGAAAATTCTAAACAACTAGGATTTTACGATTAGATTGTGCTTTTTTTTGGCTAGAAATACTCTATACCATAGATCTTCATCTCCAGTTTTTATTTATGTTAAAGTACAGTGGAGAATCTGTGATCTTCTAAGGAATGTTATGATGAATTGTTTTTGTAATTACCAAGATGTTTTCAATATAAAAACTACCAGGAAAAGATGAAAATGTGTTTTTTATGGGTCTTTCAGCAAAAATGTCCAGGACATCAAATCCACACTGAAACAATTCATCACCTGATACAAAATCAACGTTCTTCCATGAACACCTCAAGTCTGAAACCTAGCAAAACAAAAACAAAACAAAAGTGACATCAACTGAAGAGGAGATGTGCAAACTGCTGACGCCAGATAATTGATTGGCTTTTTATTACATTTTTAGTTTGAGATTATACTACTGCAATCAAAATTAATTTAAGACTTTTTATAAGGAGGATATCAATAATTATGAAGGTCACTACAGTGGTATGCATAATTCATGAATAAGCTAAGAATACTTTCACATTTGTGTGCAAGTTTTGCATGAAATGGAGCTAATAGCGAAAATTCAAACTGGAAGACTCCATCCCCTCCGTTCGTCCATCGGCGTCATGCTCATCTCTGACCTCAGCGCTGGACCTCACCTGGCGTGTCCAATCATCAATCAAGTTCAGCATAAAAGGATCCACACCCAAGTCATCGGCCGCTTCCCAGCTGCGTTCAACCCAGCACCTCCCCTTCTCCACCCTCATCCTTTGGCTCCAGGATGGCACTCTTTCCAGACCTCCACCACCAGTGTCGGGCCCCAGGGGAGAGCATCCCTAATCGGTTATCGGGATGTTCATCGAGTTCACATCAAATCTCGGCTCAGATCAGCTGCCGGGGCCCGAGCGCCAAAGAACTGTTATGCATTGCTGTCATTAAACCTTTTAATTGTTCCTTTTTCTTCGTCTGAGTCTTTCCAGATTGAAATAAATAAGCTAGTTTTCTGTTTAAAGGCCTCATAATATCTTGGATTTAAATATCTGAGTTCTTCACATTTATTACTTTTATATTTAATGTGAACAAACGTATTTACGTTTGCCTTGATGATTTAAAGATTATTAATTAAAGCTGAAAGGATAAATATTTAGTGTAATCTCTTTGCTGCTCATCAGCTTCCAGGAAGAAACATTTCTCCTAGCATTAATATTGAATTAATTTCCAGCATTAATTCAACGCTGCATCAGCAGTTTGTTCTTGAAATGGTTTCCACAGTTACATTTTCTTGAATGGAACATTTTTTATTAATATCTTACAATATATTTACATGTTACATGCAATTTAGCTACAAATAATAACTCAAGAGTTTGAAACTCAACTTTGTATGAATGGTTTCCAGAAAACGGTAGCACCTTTTTATGGACTGGTGTATTGGAATAATGATCCCCGTAGATTAAAATCATATATCCTATGTGAATCTGACACCTGATACTCTGACAGATGCTACTGCTGGCTAGCCACTAACTGGAAGATAAAGAGCACTGCAGTGTTTTACTTTTAATCAACACTTCCTGCTAAGACATCGGCAGCTTCTGCTGGGTCAGACAAATTGAAAACCGTTGATCAGAAAATGAAAATAATTAAACTTTGCAGATTCAACTGGGTGTTCAAGTAAATATAAATAACATTCACCCCCAGCGTTATTATCTGGTACTATGTCAGGGAAAGTGCTTGTGTTGCCGTTATTAAGCCGCGGGTGTTGCTATCTTGGCCGCTGCCGGGGCGTGACGTTGTCTAAGATCCGAGGGCTGCAGTGGCTCATGTACTGCAGGGCCGGGTCGGCGTAGTTGAAGGGTGGGGGGTTGTACTGCTGCTGGATGTGGTCTGGCATCAGGTGGGGGAGGCTGCAAGACAACAGGAACCAGGAGTAAAACAAATATTTCTAAACCTTTTCCACCTTTAATGTGGCACGTATCCCGGTCAATTTAGCTAAATTACAAACAGTGAAAGATGTAAAAAAAACAAACAAAAAAGAAAGAAAGAAACACACACAAAAACTACAATAATCTAGTTTAACAAGTATAATTATATGTGGAAAATAAGGTTTTGAAGCATCTTTATATTCAATTTTAGCTTAAAAGCTGCAGTAACTTTAATAAAAAATATTTTTTGTTGAAACAATGTTATCCCAGTTTGCAGCTCTCTTGTCTTCTCCCAGTGCTAACTAGAAACAACCAATCAGAGTCAAGAGGCAGGTCTTAGTGCTGTCAATCACCCCTGATTTTGGCACTGCTCATCCCGTCCTGCTATCTGCTAAGCTACAGCCAATTCACCACAACATACTCTTTCACAAATGCTAAAGCTAGTTAGCTTGACCACAGCTGATGGTGGATAAACAGTTTTCCTGTAATGGTGAGTTGTTTCTCCGCCATTAGCACATTAAGCAGCGAGTACACAAGGTTGATTGACAGTTGTTTTTTGTGCATGTCTTTAGACAGCTCAGGGAGGAGGTGGAGGAGACGGCAGTCTGATCACAGTTTTAACAAATATGGAAACAAGCACATTTTTGTAAAAGTTACATACTGCAGCTTTAAATCTTTTTGCCACATGTTGCCTCGGGTAAATCCATTTACTCCAGTTTGCAAAAGATTTCTAAGTCTCTTGTCCACTGCCCTCTTCAGGTGACTGAAGTGTTAAGGCAGAGGTTCCCAAACTGTGGGGCGCGCCCCCTAGGGCGGGCGCCGTGTCATTGCAGGGGGGGAGATGAAAACAAAACAAAACATGAACACTGTACACGCTGGGTTTTTACCTTAGAATGGCCAACTCTCTGTTATTCCTGTCAATTTGATACAGTAGAGGCTTCCACACTTCCCATATTTGTGTCCTCTGTCACTTTTATCAGCAGTTAAAACTGTTTAATCCGTTGTTAACATGTTGTAACCTGTTTTTCCGAGCCGCCTTTAAACGCAACATGAGCGCTACGACGCTCGCGCTGGGTTTACACCTGTGAAGGAGACCTGCTGCTGCTGGGCGGAGCTACGTAGGTTTGTGTTAGAATCACGGCAGCAAACCAGCAAAACGCAAAGAACTTTTCACAGTTTTTCCCCAAAACTAACCGACTGAGTTGAGTGAAGCTGTTGGATGCAGGTAATGTTAGCTAAAAGATAACTAGCTAATGTTGGCTACCGATGTTGGTGTCTATTTTCAGCTACGTACATTCATTTTGCCCCCAAAAAAGTCGATGCCCTCCCCCGCCCCCCTCACACGCGCCGTTTCAACCAGACAGCCATTTGTAATCCATAGGGGGGCGGGGGGTCGCAGAAAATGTTTGGAAACCACTGGGGGGGCGCAGAAGAAAAAGTTTGGGAACCACTGTGTTAAGGTGTTGTTCTGCTTTCTAAGATTTTCTAAGATGGACTGGAAGCTACAAGCTACAGAAAAAATAACATTTTATTCAGTGCTTTGTGCATTTTTTTGTACCCTCCTTCTGACTGATACTATTGAACAGTTTCTGTGTTCAGCTGAAGGATCTAAGAGTCTAAATGGCAGGAAAATCCTAAAAGGAGTGCCATCTTTTGTTTCTGGTGATTCAGATTAACTACAACTGATGCAAATGCAGAAGAATGAAACCTGGAATTGAATCAGAATTATCTTCATACAAGCTTTACTTTAAGTTTATGCACATTGTTTTTGTTTAGTTTTGTCTTAGATTTTTATCCTGAACTGACTGTGGTGAGTTGGTTGAATTGTGCAGGGAAAAATAATAATTTTAAAATCATTTATCATGGTGTAATTTCCTTTAAATCACATAAACACAGAATGTTATTCACCTTTCTGTGAGCTGCTGAGTTCAGGAATAATATCTGCAATTTGGGCTAAAAAGGTTTTGTTTGTATTGTGGTCGTCTTTCTACTCCTTTGAATAATAAGTCTTATATTTCCATGTGGTTTGAATGTCCTGGTTGTGTTTATTGCTGTTTCTCATACAACAGATAATATTATTATGATGGTTTATGGAAATGTTCGGATGAGCAACAGTGACTCATGCATATTCATGCCTCGTCTAGCCTAGATACCCAGAGAGTTGAAAGATAGTGAGATCTGGGGCTAAAGCTGATTAAAAACATGGAGCTCACATCTGAATGCTTCTTATTTGCAGTTAAAACACATTATTACCACTGCTCTCTGTGTAAATATGTGCAGAATGTCCCTCTGGATAACGAGGCGCAGTCACTCTGCTGCTTAATCATCCCACGATAAACTAAAAACAAAGACAACACAACTTGTGAAATGACTTCATACGCTGTTTGCAGAGGCATCATCAGATTCTTTGTTCTTTAGTCACGGCTTTCTCAGAAAATGTGAGTGAACCCTAGTTGTTTTTTTTTTTAAAGTAAAACAGAATTAGTGTTTCTTTCTGTGGGTTTTATTTTTCTGCCTGCTCATCTAAGGTGATCCGACAACGCTGCCGCAGACGGCATTGTTGGACTCGGAGTGTGTTTGAGTGAAAGTGGAAAAAGGAGGCCAGTCATCAGGGGGATTAGGCGTCTCTGCGGCCCACTAGCACCTGGTCCAGATGCCGTACATCTGCACACGTACAGCAGCACACTTTGCTGCTAAGGACACGTTACAAAACACAACGGCATCTGGAAAAAATACAAGAGGCTTTTAAACTGAAGAAGGCAAAATACTCATGATAATCACAACCTCTGCTTATTAACAGACAATTTGTGTCCAATCATACGTAAAAGTTCACTTATACATTAAATTTCAATTAAAACCTACGACAACTTAAGATAGGCATCCATAAACAAAATAAAATAAATTATGCTAAAATAAATGTAGATTAATTAAACTAAAGCAGTGTGAGATAACAGGCTATGCTGATGAGTAACAGCAATAATAAGAGGTTAATAAAACTAACATTAAGCTTTGTTTAAGTTAGTTTAACCAATATAAACCAAACAAACCAAATGAAAGAAAAGCTAAGCTAAGCTGAAACAGACTCTATAAGAAAACCACAAGAGGTTTGGGTAATTTAAGTACAGATAAAATAATTAAACAAAGTGCAGTTTAATTAAACTAACTGTGAAATAAATAACTCATAACCAAAAAAACCAATGAAATATTTTCTCCAGGCTACTGTCACAAATTACACTTAGCAATTTAGCTAAGCTAAACTTAAAATCAACAGAAATAATCAGGCTAATATGTAACGGAAAGTCCAGCTAAGATAAAATAATAAGTAGCTTTAGCTAAAAACCAGAGCTACTAGATGAAAACAGACTCAAATAAAATCAGATAAGAAACAAAGAAGTCAATATAAGCTACATCATACTAAGCTAAAGCTAAGCTAAACATTTCAACTAAACTAAAATAGGTTAATTATACTGTTTTTGCTATTTTTATAAGTACATATAATTGTGGTTTTATTTTATTCGGCTTGGAAGAAAACAGTTTCCATCCATCCATCCATCCATCCATTCATCCATCCATCCATGATCCTTTTTATGGCTCTGCTTTACCAAGCAATGCCTCCTCAAATAGTTTTGTGTGGAATAAAAGTTTCATAACTCGCACAGGGCTGTTAGTAGGAAGTGTTTAGTTTAATATAGTAATAGAGTGGGCAGTTTGTCCTCCGACTGAGAAATTAAATGGGAGGAGGCTGGAGCTGCAGCAGCAGCAGACGGGATTTACAGCCTCTAGTTTCTGGGAAGAAGAACCGTTTCCAGCCCGGCCAATTTCACTACTGTACCTTGAAATACAGTCGTGAATTTGTGTGTCTTCACGGCAGTTTATTCTCCAACGCTCTGCATGAACCTCATCTCCCCTCACCCCGAGGATCTGCTGACCCACCCAAAACCGAGTTAATATCCCAGTCGTTTGACATTCAGAGCTCCGTTACTGCCAGCTTTCCGGGCCAATCAGGCTGCAGGATGTTTGCCGGTATGCAGGTTTGGAGGCGACTCAGCTAAACGCAGACTGAACCGCCTGAAGTCTGCTCTTATTGTCTGCATAGTGAGAACAATTAGGGATTGTTCCAGATTGGGATTCCCATAAACTGGAGTCAAACTAACATTTTTTTATCTGTATGATCATTAAAATATAGACGACAATAAAACCCACTGAGAAAAAATGTCAGAATTTTAACTTTTATTTTCATAATTCTGACTTCTTTCCTAAAAATTTTGACTTTTTTCTCAGAATCCTCATTTATTTTCTCAGAATTCTAAATTTTTTTCAGAATTTTGACTTTTTTTTTCAAGAACTCTAACTTTTAATCTCAGTAGATTAAAGTCAAAATTCAGAAATCATTTTTTCCAGTGGCCCTAATCTCTCCTACATTAAAAGCACCTCAGCAGCCATTTTTTTCAGCCTGCTTCGAATGCTGTGTCCTAATTAAAACCTGTAACGTCGGTTTCCTGCTAATGCTACTCACTCTCCAGTAACCGTCTTCTTGCAGCAGCAGAGGCAGAGCAGAACGGCCAGCAGCAGCAGCAGGAGCAGAGGAATGCCGATGCCCAGAACCAAACCCAGAATGAGGTCCACATTCGGTTCAGACTTCACTGATCGCTCGGCTGGTTGAGAGAGAAAAACAAAACAATGTCAAAACCACAGCTATTATTTTAATGAATGCAGAGAGAGCTCTTTCATTGGTGAAATCAGAACAGCATGGCAAAGTTAATGTAATTCAAACTCGCATTATAATCATATTTATAATTCTTACTTTGATGACTTTGCAGCTGAAAACAAAACTCTTAGAAAATGTGAAAAGCCAATAAAAGTAGACCAATGAACCTGACATGATTTAAAAGAAATTAAAGTTGACTGGTCTCCCTCTGAATTCACTAATAAAAAAAGGTTTTTAATACAGAAATGTTGACGTATAAATAATGTTACCCTAATACCTGGTCAGGGCTCCTTTTGCATGAATTACTGCATAAATTAGTTGTTTTTTTTAAGCGGATAAGCTAATGCGTATTTTCCAGGCACATAGAGCCATTTTACAGCAGAATCAGGGAATTATGTCTCCTTCAGATGTTATAAAAATGCTGCATACATCAAACATAACTTAAAAGAGACTTTTCAATTCGACGCCTTGAAATTGGGCCTCTGTCTCTTTAAGAAGCTCCTACTCTTTCTCTCCTCCATTAACCTGCTTACCAGGATAATGTGAGTTGAATTACTGAAATGAACAAACTTTTTAGTGATGGTTTCACTGAGACGTCGTCGGGTTTTGCTTTTTCCAGTAAACTCACCAGTTATACAGGACTGGCCTCCGTCCACAACAGTGCCATTGCAGACACACATGTAGCCTCCGTAGGTGTTGGTGCACACAGCAGCTGAGACACACCCCGCCTCCTTGGCCTTGCACTCATCTAAATCTGTTTACAGAATCAAAGTGAAGCAGCAAATCAAAATCTTATCAAGTATTTTTGGCCTATTATCTAATGCAAATACCTTAGTACTGCTGAAATACGACAAAACTAAGATATTTCACTATAAACTAGACCAAAAATACCTGATAATGTTTTGTGTTTTTGCAGTGCAACTTTACGATTTGTTTTTTAAGTGACGTGTGCAGAAATCCCAAAAATTATTCTCCAGTAAGAGTATCAGTACTTCACCATATTTCTACTCAAGTAAAAATAAAAAGTATGAGGTAAAAAGTCAACTCAAATACTGAGTAACTGATCAAATTATCAGTAATTTAATATTTAAAAGGTACATAAGCAAACGGAACAAAATATAAAGTTAAGACGACATTTTGGTATTTTAAAGACCAAATTTACAAAAAATGATTAAAAATAACAAAATCAGGCAAAATAATTTTTTTCTAAATGAGTTTCTTTCAGTAAAAAAACTGCTAAAACTTTAACAGAAACTGCAGGTGTGTTCGGTTAAAACACAGTTTTTCATTCAATGGGTAGAAAATCCAGAAATTTGACCAAGAGTAGAAATATTTCGTAATAAAATTATTCAAGTAAAAGTAAAATGTACAGAGCAGTAAAAATACTCCTAAAAGTGTCAAACAAATGTAATTGAATAAATGTAAGTAGCTCCTCCCAGCTCTGCTCTATTGTTTACTATGTTTTGCTACACAGAAGTATTTTACCATCAACTTGCACCGAGTTGATGCCGTAGTATCTGCTGACTTTGATCAGGTAGTCCTGGATGTACCAGTGGGGCGTGTCGCTGGACACGGCCAGCCGGTACTCTTCCATGCCCAGGACGGATGCAGCTTTCTGACTGATGTTGTAGAACTTGTTTGTGAAACCTTTGGCCAGGATGTCATCCAGCTGAGGAAAACATTGAACCATCACTTTGCCGTCAAGCAGAATCTATCAGTGCGATGGGGGGAAGGCAGAGCCTGATCACACACCTGCTTGAGTCCGTCCGTTTTCTCGTCTGTCCAGCTCATGGTCAGATTGAACATGTTGTACCCTGAACAGACGCAAAAGTAGAAAAACTTACAAACATCTCTGTAAGACAGATAGAGCTGCAGCAATGGAGGTGCTGGTAGGAGCCCAAACCTGGAGGATTCGTGGAGTTACCTGCATAAGAAACAAAACAAAAATCAAAGACGGTTCCGACTGTGAGCTATTTTCTTTGAATCAAAATAAACTACTGAATAAATATTTATTTCATTCTGGAGTTTAAAATGTTCTTGTCATATATTGACAAACAAAATTGGAATGAAAATGAGTAGTTTGAAGACAAAAATCTTATGTAGTATATCGGAGTGGTGTCCAAAGTGGGGTGCGAGGGCCATTTGTGGCCCTCAGACCTTAATTCAAGAATTGAGCAAATCTGGCCAGAAAGCGCAGCTGGCTCTTTTTTTGTTTGTTTGTTTGTTTTACAGTTAAATAACAATCCAAAAAAACATTCCCATATATCAATGTTTTTAATTCATCTTAATTTTGGAGAAACTAGAACCGTAATTATTGACCTATTTTTACTCGAAGGCAAATCGCTGCAGCTTAACGATTTTGGGCGTCATGACAAAAGTTTGGACACCACAAGACCAAATTTCAAAAGTTAAAAATTTTTCTCAAAAGTCAATTCCTTATACCAGAAGTTACTAAACATCAGTAAATCATCCGTATAGATACATTATTAAACACAAAACAGGTAATGAGCACATATAAAGATTATAATAAAGAAAAAAACATGTATGATACGGCACTCTACTGAACCAATGTCCTCCATTAGTCCTTGATTTTCTTAATTGATCTCTTTGGTTCCTTTAGACAGATTGTGTCATGAATTGTGAGTTTGTGTGGATGAACCAAAATGCAGAAAATACCTGAGAGCATGTTGAACGTTTTAATGAAAAAAATGAAAAAAAACCTCAGGGAACACAGGGAGCCAGAGCAGAGCAAAAACAGCTGGGAAATAACAGGATTCAACTGGATTTAACAGGAGGAACTGAGAATGAGTTGGATATGTAATGGGAAGGCTGATTACTGAACAATGAACAGATTATATTAGATCAGATTAGATTAAGACAGGGTTACAGAGAGAGAGAGAAAGTGGCACAAGGGGCAAGGAAATGAATTTAACACTAAAGAATAACTAGATCTAAGAAATATAACTAACCTAGAGTAACAAGGAAGAGACAAGAAACAAACATGGAAACACTAAGAAGGACTGAACTGAAGTAAAACAGAAACAAGACTGATCTAATCAAAGAAAGAGACTAGATAATCAGAATAATCGAACCTGAAAAAACAACTCAGAACAACCCCAGACGAAACAGATTGTTCCATAAACAGAAGTACAACGTCCCATAGGTTCAGGTCTGATTTGTTTTATTTTAAAAATCTCTGATCCTCTCAAATGATCAATGCCGTCTATTCAGTAAATCCCTTTTTGCTGGTAATTTACCGTTAATATCAGTGTACGTACCACATCCATCTTCATATCTGCATTTGCAGTCGTAAGATCCGCGCTTGTTCACACACTCATACTTGGCATTCTTACATGGCATGAACTTTGCACATTCATCCATGTCTGCAACACAAAGAGCAACAAAAAATTCACCTGTTACATGTAAATACTGGGAAACATTAGCATACGCTGTCAGTCTTATCGCGGTGCAACTGCAAACGTTTGAGTATTACAGGGATTTTCTGAGACAAATCAACTCAAATAGAAGAAAACACAATAAATGAGTCAGTCCGTTTCACTTTCATCAACCGAAATATAAAAAAATCACCTTCAGAAGTTGATTAATTTGTGTAAAATAAGCTATGATTTAAGTTAGCTGTAAGTTAAGTTTAGTTTTATTTCAAGTGTAATAGGATATTTGAATATAAACTAAACTAATACTTTGTAAGATTTTGTGTTTTTTCAGTGTTCAGCCTCTGGAAACTATATGAGAAATTACCAAAACAGACTGCAACTGTTATTCCACTTCCAAATCAGACGACAAAGAAAGCTGAGCAGTTGTACAGCGATGGAGTAAGCTGAGTATAAATACTTGTGCAATGGGTCGACATTAAGCACCTGTGCAGTTGTGTCCATCTCCACTGAAGCCAGTTTTGCATGTGCAGGAGTAGCTGAGCTTGGTGGACAGACACTCTGCATCCTGGTGGCACGGGAAGGGGAAAGGAGGGCTGCACATGTCTGAGGAGGAACACCAGGGAACCAGGGTAAGGACAGGAACCGGGTCTCAGGTTGGAAGATCTAAAGATGACGTATCATGTACTACAGACCATACTCAAAGCATTTGTATCCCTGTTTGTCGTTGGAGACGGTGTTGTCAGGACAGTCTCCACAGCTGAACTGGTCAGGGCCGGACTTTGGGTCGCACTGCACCCCTCTGAAACACGGCTTGCCCCGACATGCGTTTGTTGTGTTTCCACAGAACGCCCCGCTGTATCCCTTTGGGCACAAGCACCCGACTACCTGCAAATTAAATAAAGATGAAAAAGAAAATGACAAATTTTAAAAACATACACTTTTTTACATCACTGGATGGTTTTTCTCAAATTAAGAAACTTTGACAATTCTAAGCTTAAATTATTGGTAGTGTCATTCTCAGTAAAGACAAAATTATTTGGTGTCCTATTGGAAAACCAATGAACACACCTGTTATTTGGTGTGTTTTGTCATTGCTACACTGTTAAATTCCTTCACAGAGAAAAATATCCCACGATTCTGCCATGATGTAGGTTGGCTGATGAAGGACCCGAATGTAGAGAGGCAGAGGTGTAGATGGAGAATGTTTTAATGA
This sequence comes from Poecilia latipinna, assembly GCF_001443285.1. Classification (NCBI taxonomy): domain Eukaryota; kingdom Metazoa; phylum Chordata; class Actinopteri; order Cyprinodontiformes; family Poeciliidae; genus Poecilia; species Poecilia latipinna. The sequence continues at coordinate 4,195 of NW_015113699.1, read as the reverse complement.
AAAAATGATTATCAGAACTTAGAAAAACTAAAGGAGAAGACAGGGAGCCAGAGCAGAGCAAAAACACCAGGGGCGACGGAGAGTACGCAGAGGAGTGGGAAATAAATCTAAAACTAAAGAATGAGGACAAAAGGAAGATAATTTAACTAAAGTACAACTAGACACATGAAATAATACAAACTAGAGTCACAAACTAAGGGCTGAAATGAAGTAAAACAGAAACAAGGCTGATCTAAAGAAACACGTTATTTTTGCTTTCACTAAAGAAAAGAAAGTTGGAAGCTTACACAGGTTGTGTTTTTAGGTTTATGTCATTTTCATAAACATTTTTTGAATAAACTTTTTGCCTAATTACTTTAAACAAATAATTGAATAAATTAAAAAGGATTAAGTAAGTAAAAAAAGAAAACTCAGCAAGATTTCAAGCTCCACGTTTACTATGGCTTGTGTTTAGTGCTGCCATGGTTGCTAGGCGACAGGACAAACTGAAGGATTCCAGCAGAACTTGGACACACCCTTCACGCCATGAAAAGGGCGGGAATCACCATGGCAACAGTAGATTTCTATCGTTCTAAAGGTTTAATTTTCACTGCACCATTTTTATGATTACATTGACTTACAAGAGCAAAAAAATAAGTATTTGTATTACCACATGAGCAAATTAGCTGATGGTACAATTTTGCTTACAGAATCCTCATAATTAATTTTGTTGTTTTGCTTATTTTGGATATTTAAAATGTCTTCCAGAACCATCTTTGAGAATATGCCATTACCTTTATGTTACTTCCAAAATGTCAAAACAACAATATTATCGTTCATCGCAATAACTTCTGGTGCAATTTATCATCCTGCAAAATTTGTGATCGTTGACTACGCAAAAACAAATCAGATTTCACAAAAAAATTGGAACTGAGCATTAAAATAGTCAACAGCTCCACTACCTCCGCTTTCAAAATTTAATTTAGACTTTTACTTTTGTCTTTTGAAGAAAAGGAAAAATAACAGCTTAAACCCAGGAATGCAGTACCTGAAACTTTCCCTGCAGGTGATTTTCAGCCACGCTGTCATACAGGCAGGTTCCTCCGTTAAGACAGTTGCAGACTCGCAGGACGGGGGTGAACAAGGAGCCTGTCTGCCCGTCGCTGACCTGGACAGTCAGCTGGGAAGGCTGAGTGCTGCGCGGTGTCCATGTCAGGTAGCCGTTCACTGGAAGGGAAGGAGAAAATCACACACATACCAATTACGCATCGCAGCTGTCACAGTAGGAAGAGGCTCTCTGTCTGTGTGACTCAGCAGCAGTGGCCTCTCCGTCCAGCTAACAAATGTCAACAGTGATGCCATCACTAACAGTGATGGATGGAGAGTGTGTGTGTGTGTGTGTGTGTGTCTCACCACTGCCAACACGAGCCTCTGGAGGCCAGGGGAATAGCAATGAGTAGGTGATGGGGTCACCGTTTGGGTCCTGAGCGACAATTTGAACGCTGACCTGAGAGTTGACCTTTGTGTGTATCACAGCGGGCTCTGTCACTACAGGCGGCATGTTGCCTGCCGGATCACAAACATGTCGCACAGCGTTAGGCTCAGGCAGAAACAGAAGCACTTCAAGTTCTGGAAATGCCAGATAAATGTACCGAAGAGGAGAGCCAGGCTCCTGAACTGAGTCTGGGCCTCCAGAGTCTGCTGGCCCAGGTCGGGGATGCCGGACGCCACGCTGTCCTCAACGCACTCAACGCTGTTTTTGCAAAGTCTCATCTGCGCTTCCAGCTCAGCAGGACTGAGGCTTTGCAGCAGGGGCGCGGTGGAGTCCAAAGCCAGGGGGACGTTTTGAGACGAAGACACCAGCAGGTTCTCAGGGTTTGGGACCGCCCCTGGAAAACAGGCGAGATGTGAGCAGCAGGGGCGTCACTAGGGTTTAAGGACAAGGGGGGCTCAGCCCCAGCAAACGCAGCTGGTGAGCAACAAAAACCATTTTTAAAACTGTGTTCAGGGTAAAACAAACATCCTCTAAAATAAGCTCCTATATCTTGCTAAAAAATAACTTGCAAGTTAGTTTTGTTGTATTTCAAGTTCGCCAAGGTATTTGGACCAGAAACTAGAACAAAAATACTTGGTAAGATTTTGTGTTTTTGCAGTGTAGCTTTTTAAAGATCAGTAATCTGGGATCTGCCAGAAAACTGCAATCAGACCCTAAAATGTCTTTCTGAAGTCACTGATAAGCAGAGGTACTGCAGCTCATTAACTGTGTTGGTAAATTAATTCAGACTGGAAATTAACTTCAGATGAGTTTGGGTTGAGGTTGGACTGAGAATACTGTCAGAAAACCGAGTCCCTGTTTTACTCACAGGACATGCAAAACTGCTTCAGCCGCTCCTCCTCAGGGGGGTTGAGATCCTGGGAGGGGACGACCTTCCCGTCGGACATGAGGAAGTCATCGGACCGGTTGGCGCTCCACAGCCCCATGAGACCTACTGTGCGTCTGTAGAAGTTCTCCGGGACTTCCACCATGGCCGCCAGCTGACGGTAGCCTTCACTTCGCCAGACGACCACCCTGAGACCGCTGGCATAGACCGCTGCACAGCGATTCACCGAGAGACAGCGCACCGCAAAGCCCTGCTTGTTCTCGTACACAACACCTGGAAGGACAGGTAGAGGCACCGGATGCTCTCCTTAAGATCTGTTAATTAGATTTTAGTCATGCATATTGAAAGTGTGTGATGCATGTTACCGATTCTGACTGGAAATTCAGCATCATCCACATAAATCTGCAGTCCGCTCGCTTTGTCAGAGCATCTCCAGTCAATCTGAGGATAACGGAAAAAGATTAAAACCAGTTAAAGATACAGGTACAAGTTAGTTTTGCTTTACTAAAACTAGAACAAAAGGTAAAAAATTCTGGAATACTGTATTTCCTTTTGTAGATCTCAAGACTGACCTCATAATCTACCACACACTGCAAAAAAACAAAATCATACAACGTATTTTTGTCAAGTTTCTACTGTAAATATCTTGGCAGACTTGAAATAAGGCAAAGGTAACGTACAAGTAACTTTTCAGCAAGAAACAGGAGGTTGTTTTCAGTAAATTATTCTTTAATCTTGATGAAAACTGGCAGATTTTCTCACTTATTACATGAGAAAACATGACGAAAGTAAAGAATCTGCCAATGGAACCAGTACTTTGTCGGGTTTAAAGGTATAAATTCAGTGAAAGTTGGTGGCTGAACAAAACTGTCACATTTAATTAGTCCAAATTACGTTGGCCTGTCACATAATATCCCAATGAAACACTTAAAACTTTGCCTCTGATAGGTTTGAATAATCTGATTTAATCTGAGTTAAAAGGATTATTCTCAGAGGTCAGCATGACTTTTCCAAACGGCGAGCGTTGCTGTGGTTCCGTCCTGACCTTGCCGATGCCTTGGTGGAAGGCGGCCATGCGCACCACCACTGGGACGTCAATGATCCCTCCTGCGACTGTCTGCAGCTTTTCAATCTGTCCTTGTAGGGTGAAGATATTGGAGCCTCTTGCGGATGAGAGACGTAATATCACAAACTTCCCTAGGGCCTTAAACGAGTACTCTGCCCCGTCGAAGGTGATGAAATGCAGACTGCCGTACACCAACGCTGTAGGGAAATATTGTTTTCCACTTTTAAAATAAGACTAAAAACCAGATAATTTGCTTGTTTTAGACTTTTTTCTGGGGATTCCTCACCGGTGCCCCGCGCTGCCCCCCTGGAGCCGCTGCGAATGCTGGAGACGTAACTTTGACAGCGATCCAAAGGTCTCTTTCCAAGGTAGAGGTGGCACTGGGGAGAGTCGATGCAACACCACTGAAATGGGAGGAGATCCCCATCTGCAAGGAAACATTTGGTGAAATTATGTCTCTTAAAGATGCTCAGCTTTAGCTGGATGATCAGACGAGATGTCTGGGTATTAAAGCATTGCAGATTTTAACTAAACAACAATATATTTTGTTTTTTTACAGAGCTCTCAAAATCTACAGTCAACTCTTGCAGTAAGAAACACCATAAAACTCTATGATTCAGTTTATCTCTAAACAGCAGGGAGAAGATCAGCCTTGAGGAAAGTAAAAACAAATGTTTTGTATGGTCGATATGAAACATGTTCATTACAAATCATCCTTAGATATTGAGATTTCTGTCTGCTCAGTTCTGCTTTGAGCTGTTTTAGGGCG
>NW_015113698.1:284570-305050 GCF_001443285.1 Poecilia latipinna | reverse complement strand
TTAAACTGTTTTTTCAGGTTTTTTTTTTTTTTTTTTTTTTTCCTCTCCTTATGGTCAAATTTGCCACCGATGTCGATCTTCATCAAGCTTTTTTCCAAAATTAGCCAGCACATTTCAGTTTTTTTCCCCTAAAATTGTTTTTGCTCAAACCATAACCCTACCAATAACAGTCCTCTGTGTATTTTTTCATTGTGAATAAATGTCAGATAGAGAAGAGGGATGAACAGCAGCACTGACGGGCGCAGTTCTGCGGGCTGAAGGTGTAAAACTGTCCCATTGCGTCTCGAGTCATTTTTCCAGTGCTCTGGTGTTGGTTACCATCACATGTTAAGTTTGTGGTCACACCATAAGATGCGACTAAATAGCTACTGCCTAGCTGCTGCATGTTTCTCTGTTTTTTTTCTAAAACGGTAAGAATTTGCATGCATGTTTTCCTCTCTAATCTTAAGTCAACCTATGTTCTACAGTTGTGTTTGCTGCGAACTGTGGCTGCTAGGTTGCGTAAAAGCCCTGAAATCTTGCCTCCAGTTAAATACGTTAACTCGAGGAGAGGTTGGACAGTTTTACATTTTAGTTTCTTTTCGTTAAATGCCGAATCCAGAGCAATTCATGTGTGTTTTCTTTGTGTCTGATGCTAAAGGAAAGGTCCAAGTCTGACAGCAGCATTGTCGTATTTCTTAGCTGAGTCCTCTTGGGTTGCTCTTTTTATGACGGCGTGTCTAAACTTGCGACGCGCGGTGTGCGCTGGAGAGCTACAGCAGCTCTCCGTCTTGCTGTGGTGATTTCCCCAGGCGAGAGATGAGAATGGGAGTTATTTTCGAGCCAGCTCGGCTGCCATTCAGTGACGTCGGAGTGTGTCAGCAGTTAAGAGGAAATGAACTAGCTTGCTGAGAGTTGTGTACAAAGATGCACTTGGTCCCTGTGACTCTTGCACACAACTCTGTGGAAAACATTAACAGAGCAACCAAGATTTATCAGCTACATGTCAAAGGTTAGTTTGCTCTCCCTAAAAAATGGTTAGGTCTCCTGTGTGTTCCTTTAAAATCTTAAAGCGTATGAAGGATCAGATAAATGTCCTATAATTTATTCAATCTGCAACTGTGACCCAGTCCCGTTACATTAATAAAATGATAAAATACACGAATATAAGTACAGAAAGTAAATGAGTGCACCATCGTTGAAGCAGCTATGTATATTCTTGATTTACATAATTGTTATATTCAAATATATTTGGACTTTTAAATAGTACTGTGCATGGTACTTAGTATGCTCAATATTTTGTTCAATAAAAAAAATATAATTATTCAAGAAGTCCTGCAATTCTTAAAACACTTAAAGGTTTAGTTAAGTTTCAAAAAATAAACTTGATGAGTTATTATAAAAGTTTTATAACCTAGTCTAAGTTTGCATTAATATAGACACTATGTATCTTAGGAGCAAGACTTTTAATGTGAAGCTGTTCAATACAAAAAACAAACAAACTATTATTGTTTTTTTGTCTTTGTTTATTTCTATGTAGAATCCGGAGCTTCAATAGCAACTAGATGCTGTAAAGAACTGATCACATCTTAAGAGATTAGACAAGGCTTTACAATTTTATTTTATTTTTTAAATTTTTTATTTTTGTAAAAAAAAAACCCGTCAGTCTTGCATGAAACAGAACACATGTTGTAACCTTTTAGTGAGTTTGACGGATTAAAGTCCAGACTTTAATCTGTTTTTCCACTCAAGTTTATTAATGGTTTTGTGTGAGATGGTTATTCCCACTGCTGCAAGAATCCAACTCTAAATATGACGGTTGCAATGCTATTGATGTTGACTTTGTAAGAAATCTAGAAGAAACGGCCATTAAATCGCGCTGCAGTGTTCAAGTGCTTTTTACAGCAAATGCAGTAGTGGTTTATTATTCTGTTCTTCGTTAGTCAGGTTTTCCGCTTTGGTAACCACTCTGCTGCTGTGGGCTTCTATGCAGTTATCATTAATAATTTCCTTACCTTTTGTGAAAATATGCAATATGCATCATCAATTTAGCTCCGATGAGCTAAAGATTGTGTAAACTTTTGGGATTTTTGCACCATTTGTGCAGCAGCACTGAAGATTGTATCTTTCAGCGTTTCTGGTTGGTTGAAAATGATCTTGATTGACTCACTAACTCTTAAATGCAGATGAGTGGGGCTTGATTAGTTTCCACACTATCACTGTAGCTGTTTTTTCTCGCACAGTAGTTCTAAACAGCAAAGTTGTTTCTTTTTGAGCAAGAGAAAAGTCTAGTGCCGTTCTTTCACCCAGCTGAAGGTGAACAGCAACAACTAATAGAGGAAGAACTAGGCATTAGTCTGTGCTTTATGCACTCAGAGAAAACATTTTTGTCTCCTTAAGTAGACTTGGACGTTAAGAATGTTATTATTGAAAATCATGCCAAAGCTATTTTTAGACTGTCATCTTTTAAAAACCTTGAAATGCCCAGATATAGCTGACTGCCTCACCCTTACATCGCTTTTATGTACGCTTTTAGGAATACCACTTATTTTAAAATATTTTTAGTGAAGTCTTCCTGTAAAAACCTTGAAACTTGTTCCCTGAAATTTAGTAGAAATTTGCCTCTGGTTGTTCGGGGACCTCAGGTTCTGTTAGACAGCAGAACTTGCATGACTCGAATTGAGATCAATGGTTGCAGAAATTGCTTTTGTATGGTTGGTTTCTGCTTTTCTGTTGGGAAATCAAGAGACTACTGTTGATGGAATATGTGTTTATGGGCATCTAATCAGCTTTAGCAATACTAAAAGTTGGCTAGAGTAAGCCATTAGCTCAAAGTTCCTGTAACTTTTTTACTTCCCTTTCTGTAGTTGTCATTAGTTTAATGTGTGTAAACTGCACATTAATGATGTCTGGTTTCACTGTTGGCAGTAACGAAGGGAGTCCTGTACTCTATATTATGATACAACTGCGCCACACACCTGACCCTTCTCTGATTTACCTACTTTCTGGTCAAAATAATTCAGTTTGTTTGCCAAGGAACAAAACACACACTTTGTTGCTCTTTTCTTGAGATGCGTTCAGCCAACAGCCTGCTTGGAAACTCTTCTTCTGTTGCAGTGTGCATTATGGTCCAATAGGCTTCATGTGCATAAAGTAATAATCCAAGCAGCCATATGTGCACCGTCACTGTAGATTCTTGGTTCACTTTTTTTTTTTTTGTCTTCTCAAACTTTCCAGTAATGGTTCTGACATTATGTGACACTAAATGAGTATTCAGACAAAAAAAACAAACTAACAAACTGCTGGAACGGTTCGGATCAAGTGAAACTACTAGGGAGCAGCCTCTGAAGACATTTATACTGAACTGCATTGCAGTGCCTGGACAGTCACTGCCCCTCTGGGACACCTTTGTTTCTCTCCAACTGGCAAATAAAGCATTAGGGAAACGGTTTCCAGGCTTTTTTCTTCTGTTTGTATTAATTTAAATGCTCTCTTTTTTGTAGTTTTTTTTTCCTCATAGTGCTGGTTCTAATCTTTAGGTATGAGCTTTCTGGGAAGTTTTGTTCAATCTACCAAGAGTCATTTCAATTGTTGATCAACCAAACCTTAACTCTTATTTAGTGTTTTTTAAAGTTTCAATTCACTACCAGTGGTAATTAGCTACAATGCAAGCTTAATAGTACAATATAAACCAGAAGTTTATATTATCTCTAGTTAATTTAAACTGGTAAAGTTTATTTTAAGTTTGTATTTTAGCGGAGGAGGAAGCTGCTATGATGGCAAACTGACAGAGAAAGGCTGGAGAATCATTAGGGTTTTTGATATGCAGGCTGGTGATTTGCTTCGCTCTGTGACAGTTATTCGCTCCCAGGCTGTTGTGTCGCTGCTGCTTGACTGCTTTAAGCATCTGGTTCCAAACACATCACAGATTCCAGAAAAAAAACCTTTAGATCTGTGCCATGGCTACACTGGGGCCTTTGAAAGTCAGGAAGAAGAAGCAATGAGTCATTTTACAGCAAATCAAATTCAATGGTCTCTTTAATTTTTTCCTTTTATTGTTATAATATAGTTGAGTAAAAATAATTCATCTTCAGTTCACAAGGTTAGAAATTCTATAAAATACTTATAGTTTGTCGTATTTTATGATTAACTATTGAGATTTCATATGCTAAGCCAATACAAAGCAGCAATAATTTTGAAGTGGTTGGAAAATGATCGTCACCCTCTTTGAAAAAAGTCCTTTCTTTATAGAATCATGTTTTGCAGCAGGAACTGAGTCCAAACTGTTCCGTTGAAGTTCTGGTTGTAGTTTATAACAGTTACTGCATTTCACAAAATTTTAATCTTTTTTCATGCCTGCTGATGAAAACCCTCTCCACTGCATGATTCTGCTGCCATATTTTACTGTGGGGTTGGTGTGTTGTGTAAATCTCCTCCAGGGTTACCATTGGTTCTCTGTCGCCCCTTTGACTTTCAAAGCCTTCACAGTACAGACGGGTGTATTTTGAGTTTAAGGTGGACAGGTTCAGTCTGTTTTGTCAGGCTGATATTTATGTATCAAATATTTTTGGTAAATATTTAATTTTTCGAAAATCAGGATTGTTTATTTTTATTCACCAGTGAAAGTTCAGAGTGATGTCAGCACGCCCAGAGCCGCCATCTTGTTTGTCAAATGTTTTTTTGCAGCTTCTATTTATTTGGACTTTAAATCAACTCTACAACAGGCTAAGATTTACTGTAATGTTTTAAAAAATAACTTCAGGATTTTACAAGATTACAGTAATAGTAATTCTAGAATAAAATCATATCACCAGAATAAAGTCGTAATATTTGGAGAGTGAAGTAGTACTTTTGCAAGGATTCAAACACAAAAAATAGAAAAAAAGAGTTAAGCTTACTAAAATGACTTTTCTTGCAAGTTTAAGAGATTCTTGTGGTAAAATTATCTTTATTCTGCTAATATTGTGACAGCATCCTAGTAATTAAACAAAAAATCTTGTATCCAGGCCACAATACTGGTTGTACAACTCACAGAAGGAATGATTTGAAATAAAAGCAACTTTTTTTTATGGAAAAAAAAGCAAGAAAAAAGTTTGTTAAAATATTAGCTGGTATGGAAAAAATCAGATTTTGTGGTTAACTTACTTTGGAGCATCAAGAGTAAAAGTGGGTGAATTAAAATACATTCCACACTAGACGTCTCATATTGTTGACGTTTGTGGTTGCAATCTGTAGATGAATTTAGGAGATGAATACCTGGCAAGTTACTACAAACTTTAAATTATTAGGATTTCATGTAAAGCTAAACTCCCCCCATCGGATAATCCTTGCCTTACCCGTTTCTCTGATAAGATGCTTCAGATAAAATCCTAGTCTGTACATCTTTNTTAAACTGTTTTTTCAGGTTTTTTTTTTTTTTTTTTTTTTTCCTCTCCTTATGGTCAAATTTGCCACCGATGTCGATCTTCATCAAGCTTTTTTCCAAAATTAGCCAGCACATTTCAGTTTTTTTCCCCTAAAATTGTTTTTGCTCAAACCATAACCCTACCAATAACAGTCCTCTGTGTATTTTTTCATTGTGAATAAATGTCAGATAGAGAAGAGGGATGAACAGCAGCACTGACGGGCGCAGTTCTGCGGGCTGAAGGTGTAAAACTGTCCCATTGCGTCTCGAGTCATTTTTCCAGTGCTCTGGTGTTGGTTACCATCACATGTTAAGTTTGTGGTCACACCATAAGATGCGACTAAATAGCTACTGCCTAGCTGCTGCATGTTTCTCTGTTTTTTTTCTAAAACGGTAAGAATTTGCATGCATGTTTTCCTCTCTAATCTTAAGTCAACCTATGTTCTACAGTTGTGTTTGCTGCGAACTGTGGCTGCTAGGTTGCGTAAAAGCCCTGAAATCTTGCCTCCAGTTAAATACGTTAACTCGAGGAGAGGTTGGACAGTTTTACATTTTAGTTTCTTTTCGTTAAATGCCGAATCCAGAGCAATTCATGTGTGTTTTCTTTGTGTCTGATGCTAAAGGAAAGGTCCAAGTCTGACAGCAGCATTGTCGTATTTCTTAGCTGAGTCCTCTTGGGTTGCTCTTTTTATGACGGCGTGTCTAAACTTGCGACGCGCGGTGTGCGCTGGAGAGCTACAGCAGCTCTCCGTCTTGCTGTGGTGATTTCCCCAGGCGAGAGATGAGAATGGGAGTTATTTTCGAGCCAGCTCGGCTGCCATTCAGTGACGTCGGAGTGTGTCAGCAGTTAAGAGGAAATGAACTAGCTTGCTGAGAGTTGTGTACAAAGATGCACTTGGTCCCTGTGACTCTTGCACACAACTCTGTGGAAAACATTAACAGAGCAACCAAGATTTATCAGCTACATGTCAAAGGTTAGTTTGCTCTCCCTAAAAAATGGTTAGGTCTCCTGTGTGTTCCTTTAAAATCTTAAAGCGTATGAAGGATCAGATAAATGTCCTATAATTTATTCAATCTGCAACTGTGACCCAGTCCCGTTACATTAATAAAATGATAAAATACACGAATATAAGTACAGAAAGTAAATGAGTGCACCATCGTTGAAGCAGCTATGTATATTCTTGATTTACATAATTGTTATATTCAAATATATTTGGACTTTTAAATAGTACTGTGCATGGTACTTAGTATGCTCAATATTTTGTTCAATAAAAAAAATATAATTATTCAAGAAGTCCTGCAATTCTTAAAACACTTAAAGGTTTAGTTAAGTTTCAAAAAATAAACTTGATGAGTTATTATAAAAGTTTTATAACCTAGTCTAAGTTTGCATTAATATAGACACTATGTATCTTAGGAGCAAGACTTTTAATGTGAAGCTGTTCAATACAAAAAACAAACAAACTATTATTGTTTTTTTGTCTTTGTTTATTTCTATGTAGAATCCGGAGCTTCAATAGCAACTAGATGCTGTAAAGAACTGATCACATCTTAAGAGATTAGACAAGGCTTTACAATTTTATTTTATTTTTTAAATTTTTTATTTTTGTAAAAAAAAAACCCGTCAGTCTTGCATGAAACAGAACACATGTTGTAACCTTTTAGTGAGTTTGACGGATTAAAGTCCAGACTTTAATCTGTTTTTCCACTCAAGTTTATTAATGGTTTTGTGTGAGATGGTTATTCCCACTGCTGCAAGAATCCAACTCTAAATATGACGGTTGCAATGCTATTGATGTTGACTTTGTAAGAAATCTAGAAGAAACGGCCATTAAATCGCGCTGCAGTGTTCAAGTGCTTTTTACAGCAAATGCAGTAGTGGTTTATTATTCTGTTCTTCGTTAGTCAGGTTTTCCGCTTTGGTAACCACTCTGCTGCTGTGGGCTTCTATGCAGTTATCATTAATAATTTCCTTACCTTTTGTGAAAATATGCAATATGCATCATCAATTTAGCTCCGATGAGCTAAAGATTGTGTAAACTTTTGGGATTTTTGCACCATTTGTGCAGCAGCACTGAAGATTGTATCTTTCAGCGTTTCTGGTTGGTTGAAAATGATCTTGATTGACTCACTAACTCTTAAATGCAGATGAGTGGGGCTTGATTAGTTTCCACACTATCACTGTAGCTGTTTTTTCTCGCACAGTAGTTCTAAACAGCAAAGTTGTTTCTTTTTGAGCAAGAGAAAAGTCTAGTGCCGTTCTTTCACCCAGCTGAAGGTGAACAGCAACAACTAATAGAGGAAGAACTAGGCATTAGTCTGTGCTTTATGCACTCAGAGAAAACATTTTTGTCTCCTTAAGTAGACTTGGACGTTAAGAATGTTATTATTGAAAATCATGCCAAAGCTATTTTTAGACTGTCATCTTTTAAAAACCTTGAAATGCCCAGATATAGCTGACTGCCTCACCCTTACATCGCTTTTATGTACGCTTTTAGGAATACCACTTATTTTAAAATATTTTTAGTGAAGTCTTCCTGTAAAAACCTTGAAACTTGTTCCCTGAAATTTAGTAGAAATTTGCCTCTGGTTGTTCGGGGACCTCAGGTTCTGTTAGACAGCAGAACTTGCATGACTCGAATTGAGATCAATGGTTGCAGAAATTGCTTTTGTATGGTTGGTTTCTGCTTTTCTGTTGGGAAATCAAGAGACTACTGTTGATGGAATATGTGTTTATGGGCATCTAATCAGCTTTAGCAATACTAAAAGTTGGCTAGAGTAAGCCATTAGCTCAAAGTTCCTGTAACTTTTTTACTTCCCTTTCTGTAGTTGTCATTAGTTTAATGTGTGTAAACTGCACATTAATGATGTCTGGTTTCACTGTTGGCAGTAACGAAGGGAGTCCTGTACTCTATATTATGATACAACTGCGCCACACACCTGACCCTTCTCTGATTTACCTACTTTCTGGTCAAAATAATTCAGTTTGTTTGCCAAGGAACAAAACACACACTTTGTTGCTCTTTTCTTGAGATGCGTTCAGCCAACAGCCTGCTTGGAAACTCTTCTTCTGTTGCAGTGTGCATTATGGTCCAATAGGCTTCATGTGCATAAAGTAATAATCCAAGCAGCCATATGTGCACCGTCACTGTAGATTCTTGGTTCACTTTTTTTTTTTTGTCTTCTCAAACTTTCCAGTAATGGTTCTGACATTATGTGACACTAAATGAGTATTCAGACAAAAAAAACAAACTAACAAACTGCTGGAACGGTTCGGATCAAGTGAAACTACTAGGGAGCAGCCTCTGAAGACATTTATACTGAACTGCATTGCAGTGCCTGGACAGTCACTGCCCCTCTGGGACACCTTTGTTTCTCTCCAACTGGCAAATAAAGCATTAGGGAAACGGTTTCCAGGCTTTTTTCTTCTGTTTGTATTAATTTAAATGCTCTCTTTTTTGTAGTTTTTTTTTCCTCATAGTGCTGGTTCTAATCTTTAGGTATGAGCTTTCTGGGAAGTTTTGTTCAATCTACCAAGAGTCATTTCAATTGTTGATCAACCAAACCTTAACTCTTATTTAGTGTTTTTTAAAGTTTCAATTCACTACCAGTGGTAATTAGCTACAATGCAAGCTTAATAGTACAATATAAACCAGAAGTTTATATTATCTCTAGTTAATTTAAACTGGTAAAGTTTATTTTAAGTTTGTATTTTAGCGGAGGAGGAAGCTGCTATGATGGCAAACTGACAGAGAAAGGCTGGAGAATCATTAGGGTTTTTGATATGCAGGCTGGTGATTTGCTTCGCTCTGTGACAGTTATTCGCTCCCAGGCTGTTGTGTCGCTGCTGCTTGACTGCTTTAAGCATCTGGTTCCAAACACATCACAGATTCCAGAAAAAAAACCTTTAGATCTGTGCCATGGCTACACTGGGGCCTTTGAAAGTCAGGAAGAAGCAGCAATGAGTCATTTTACAGCAAATCAAATTCAATGGTCTCTTTAATTTTTTCCTTTTATTGTTATAATATAGTTGAGTAAAAATAATTCATCTTCAGTTCACAAGGTTAGAAATTCTATAAAATACTTATAGTTTGTCGTATTTTATGATTAACTATTGAGATTTCATATGCTAAGCCAATACAAAGCAGCAATAATTTTGAAGTGGTTGGAAAATGATCGTCACCCTCTTTGAAAAAAGTCCTTTCTTTATAGAATCATGTTTTGCAGCAGGAACTGAGTCCAAACTGTTCCGTTGAAGTTCTGGTTGTAGTTTATAACAGTTACTGCATTTCACAAAATTTTAATCTTTTTTCATGCCTGCTGATGAAAACCCTCTCCACTGCATGATTCTGCTGCCATATTTTACTGTGGGGTTGGTGTGTTGTGTAAATCTCCTCCAGGGTTACCATTGGTTCTCTGTCGCCCCTTTGACTTTCAAAGCCTTCACAGTACAGACGGGTGTATTTTGAGTTTAAGGTGGACAGGTTCAGTCTGTTTTGTCAGGCTGATATTTATGTATCAAATATTTTTGGTAAATATTTAATTTTTCGAAAATCAGGATTGTTTATTTTTATTCACCAGTGAAAGTTCAGAGTGATGTCAGCACGCCCAGAGCCGCCATCTTGTTTGTCAAATGTTTTTTTGCAGCTTCTATTTATTTGGACTTTAAATCAACTCTACAACAGGCTAAGATTTACTGTAATGTTTTAAAAAATAACTTCAGGATTTTACAAGATTACAGTAATAGTAATTCTAGAATAAAATCATATCACCAGAATAAAGTCGTAATATTTGGAGAGTGAAGTAGTACTTTTGCAAGGATTCAAACACAAAAAATAGAAAAAAAGAGTTAAGCTTACTAAAATGACTTTTCTTGCAAGTTTAAGAGATTCTTGTGGTAAAATTATCTTTATTCTGCTAATATTGTGACAGCATCCTAGTAATTAAACAAAAAATCTTGTATCCAGGCCACAATACTGGTTGTACAACTCACAGAAGGAATGATTTGAAATAAAAGCAACTTTTTTTTATGGAAAAAAAAGCAAGAAAAAAGTTTGTTAAAATATTAGCTGGTATGGAAAAAATCAGATTTTGTGGTTAACTTACTTTGGAGCATCAAGAGTAAAAGTGGGTGAATTAAAATACATTCCACACTAGACGTCTCATATTGTTGACGTTTGTGGTTGCAATCTGTAGATGAATTTAGGAGATGAATACCTGGCAAGTTACTACAAACTTTAAATTATTAGGATTTCATGTAAAGCTAAACTCCCCCCATCGGATAATCCTTGCCTTACCCGTTTCTCTGATAAGATGCTTCAGATAAAAACCTAGTCTATATATCTTTATATATATATATATATATATATATATATATATATATATATATATATATTTAAGCTAATGTTGTGAATAATCTAGTTTAAATTGAAGATTTAATCTTGGTTTTGTTGGAATAGATTTCTGCTCTAATCCTAATCTGAAGGGCATGCATCCGTTCTCCTGCCGTCCGTTTTTAAACCGCTGTGTAGAGTGCAAGTGGAGATCTGACACGAAAGTAAATCTTCCCACAAGTTGTGTAACATTAGGTGGATCATTGCATAACTTCAGGACGCACCAAAGAAGCCCCCCGACTGCATGTGTTTAATGTATGGAAACGTGTGGAAAGACTGAAGCTTTTTGTCCTTCTCTCCTCAGGTCGGCGACATCGTCACGGTCACACGGATGAACATCAGCGGCCAGTGGGAGGGAGAGGTGAACGGACGCAAAGGCCTCTTCCCCTTCACGCACGTCAAAATCATAAACCCTCAGAATCCGGATGAAAGTGACTGACGCGGGGGCTCGTCCGGAGCCTCTCGGCGGTGTTGACGTGTACCTCAACCCGCTGGCCCCTCTCCACCTGTCCCGCCAGTGTCCTCGTTATCCGCTTTCCTGCTTTGAGAGGAAATAAAAACAACCCCCACCCTCCTCTTCATGTCCCTCCCCCCACCGCCACCTCTGTTGCCGCCGGCCTTCGCAAGGCTTCCTGACTGTTTACAGCTGTGGACTCCAGACTTAAATTAAAAACCAGACCTAACCATTGCTAGTTAAATTTTCAAGCAATTTTTCTTTTTTTAATTTGCAGAGCTTCACTGGGCATCAGCGTGAGTGTTTGTTTGTATGTTGAAGTGCATGTGAGCGTGCTCACAACGGATTTCTCCCACATTGCATCACAACATGTCGGTCCTCTAAGACTCTGAATATTTGTCATGTCTGCTTTTTTTTTTTTTTTTTTTTTTTTTTTTTTTTTTTTTTTTTTTTGTGTGGGGGGGGTGGTTGGTCACTCTGAAAATGTTTTGGACTGTGTGAGAAAAATTGTGCAGTGAGTGGGATAAAGCAGCGTCCACACGGATACAGGAGAGCACTGAGGCACCGAGGAGCTGGCCAGCCGATAAAACGACATTACTGCAAACAATCAAGTCACTGTTGTACCTTAGCTATCAACTAATTGGTCATGGGGTTGGACTTTTACTTTTTTGGGAAGGGGTGGGGTTGAATTTTGATAAGTGTTTTTAGCAATGCTTGGAAACCTGTCAGTAGAAGAAAAAACACGGGTGGGAGTCCTGGAAACATTTCATTATTGATCACATTCTCAAATCCTGACTGGCTATTGAACTTATTTATGCTAGTGAGAAACGATGTGGCCAAAATTTCCTCCTGTTTTTCTCTTGGTGTGCCAGAAGATACATTTACCTCTTCTTGTTTTGAGACCTGAATGCATGTTTGAGGCCAAGTCTACCTGCCTACTTTGAGTTCAAACCATTGGAGTAATTTTTTTTTTTTTTTTTTTTTTAAAGAAGTGCCAAGCAAATTTTTTTTTAGCTAATCAGTGGCTGTAGTATAGATCAGCAACTTTGCTAGCATCTAGCGGCCTGTCGAGCGTAAAAATGGAACTTTGGCATCTAAATTTTCAGTTTTCTTCAAGGTGAAATAATTCTTACGTTTTATTTAATGTGCTGATTCTATTGAGTTGAGATTATGTTTTGATTTTCACATTTCTTGAAACAGGCCCGAGTAGAGCAGCTTAAAGTGTCCATGTCCACATTGTGCAACAGGACCCCCAAAGATTAAACAGTTCTGCAAACAACGCAGCTTTCTGTAGAAATACAAAACCATTTCTCCATCGATTTTATTTTTTTACTGCATAATGTTTAAATCGACGCTCGGCCAAATACTCCAAGGTATTGTGCAGCTTTGAACTGTAACTTTTCTCTTTGGTCAGTTTTGAATCAAGTATTTTAAAATGAGTAATGTTATTTAAAGGGTGACTTACTAAAAGGGAAAAAAAAAAAATGCCTGCTGGTTGCCTACGTGCATGACCTCTTGGCCAGCATCGGTGGTCTCGCCTGGTCATATGCTGCTTATTGTCATTCATTTCATTACTCAAAGTTTTCCTTTAATAAATCCAGAATGTTTTTTTTTTTTTTTCCGTGCCAGGATTATTTAAATCTAGTTGAGCAATGCACCTTGAGTATTTCCCTACTTGAGATGAACTTCTTTTCTCTTGCTTTTGACTTATTTTGTAATGGCATTAACAGTATTACTGTGCTCATTTTTTGTTCCCTCATAATTCTAATTCCTCAGTCTTTTTTTTTTTTTGAAGACTGTCCTTCAAAAAGAAAAAAAAAATCAAATTGTGCCTTTTTATTTTCTAATACCATTTACATGTGTTAATATTTCCCATGGTTAACACCTGTGCTGGTAATGACCCTTTATGTACAGAACAAGTAAATAAAATTTATGTCTACTTCTTTAAGCTGCTCTCTGGTATCTTTTGGCTGTGCCCTACATGCGACGTGACAGATGGGTGGGTGGTTGTTTGCAGCAGCTCTGGCGTCACCGCTTGTGTTTCTGGAGCACAGGACAGTTATTTTTTATTTTTTTATTTTAAAGAAAGTTCCAGTTTTGACTCTGCCTGCACCCAGGAGAAAGAAAGCAATTAATGAATTTTAATGAGGTGCTAAGAAAAGAACGTCAGCTGACCCAGAGACAGGAACAGGAAAAGTTTTCAAGGGCAGCGTCGCGTGTGTGTCCATGTGGCGAAGTCTGTCTGGCACTTTGCATTTGTTATTCAATTCGCTGAAATGCTGGTATATTTAGATGGTACAGTTCGCCACACAAAGATGTTATTGAAACTCTGAAATTAAGCTTTGAACATTTTGACAAATGTTGGACATGTTTGTTAGACGGCGACGTCTGCATGCGAGCGGGTTTAGAAGGCACGCCAACAACGTGGCGTTCAACACCTGAGTTTAAATAGTTTGTATTAATCTCCACTAACATTCGCTTGTGGAGATTAAGAGGAAACGAAACCTTGACTCCGTTTTTGTCACGCGAGAATATCTGACTGAATTTTCATATCATTAGGTCAGGAGATGATTTTGTAAAGATGACTGTAGTCTCAACACTTTAAACAAAAATATTTCTGCAACGCAGTCAATTTATTTTTGTGCTAATCATTAGATGTGCCAGTAAAAAGGGAAGCGGGGGGGGAGGGGAGTAATGAAATGATTATGCATTTGCTACCTTTGCTTTAGTGATGAATTGACAAGAAATGCTGACGGCTGCAGAGGGCTGCAAAAGTATTCATAGCCCTTGAACTTTTCAGCTCTTCATGTTACAACCACAAGCTTCGTAGTATTTTTACTGGGACTAGAGCAGTGGTGTGCAAACCTGCCATGCTTGTCAAAACTGGCAAGTTGAAAGTACTAGAAAATTTATTATGATTTTTTGTTTGTTTTATGCTACTCGATAAACTAAACATTTCTGAGGCAGCAGTAGCTTTTATTTGCAGGACTTAGGACAGGAAATGGGCAGAGAGAAGAAGTGGGAAGACGTGCAGCGAAGAATCGAACCGAGGACAGCTCCGCATACGATGCTCCCACTTTACCACTACACCACGCATTGCACGTGTCTTTTTGTTTGATTATACAAAGTCGTCGAATTTGACTTGAAATGGTTTAAATCAGAGATCCAAGACATGCTGGTCCTGTTAAAAAGCTATTTCCTGTATGTCCTTCGTCTAGAAATGTATTTCTAGTTTAGTCTTGGTAACAAAATCAATGATCTGGGTCACTCCTGCTTCAGAAAGGTCTGCTTTATTGAGCAAAGTTTAGGTAAATAACATTAATGTGTAACTGGTAGAGATGCATGGTAACTGGGTTTATTTAATACATGCCACACTTTTCAAATTTTATTTGCAAATATTTCCACATGACAGTCTTTAGCTTTGCTTTTATGTGATTATCTCCACAGTTTGGGTTATAATATAAAATATAAAGAAGTTTAAGGTGTGTCTGTGAGCTGCATCTTTTAAAGTGAAAAAAAGTGTTAATCCTGTTTCTATATTTGCCCTATATTGCATTCTCTGTGTGTATCTCAAAGTGGTTTTTATGTATCGAGCCGATTTGGTATTGGAGCAAATCAATGTGTTCCTCAGCACTGCATGTGATTGGCTGTAGGTCCGGAGTAAACAAGCTTAATGAATCCAACTTAGTCGACTCTGACCTCTCCTCCGGGCACAACTTGTATGCGTGTGTGTGTGTGTGTGTGTGTGTGTGTGTGTTTCAGGGTCGATGTGCTGCAGTCCATTAGTGCTGCCTTTAAGTCAGCTTCACTGCCTGGGAACATGCAATTTGACCAAGTGATGCAAGGTTACTGTACAGAAATATGAACAGGACTTTGGATTTTGCTTTTGTAGTTGTGTATTACATGGAAATGAATGAGTAAAGTCAAAATTAAGGTAAAAAATAGAACTGAAAATATAAATCCCTACCACAAATGTAAGAGTGGAGATTGGAGATGTTATGAATGTTCATTTTCACTCCTCCAAGCTAACCTTGTTAAGGGGTTGACTTGTTTTCTGCACACTTTGCAACAAGAGGAAGTTCAAATTATATAGCCTGGTTTATAAATATGTTTACCAGAGGTGTCGTCATAAAAGTTGAGTCTGACTTTGTCACTGTATGAGCTTGAAGCTGATAGTCTGTACACTTTTTCACTTGTCGCTCTTCCTGACAGAAAAGTGAAAAGTGCTAAAAAAGTCGTGGATTTTTTTTTACAGGGTGCTTCAAATCCAGTTCATACTATTTAGTTTTATGGGATGATGAAGTAAAACTTTGAACCGCGATGTACTGTTAGTGTCTGTAACTGTAACAACTGTAACTATGCAGTCTGCTGGAAAATCATAAGTATTCTTAAAGTTCTCAAATCTGACATTCTGAAAATATGAACTCTGCCTGTAGTTTCTGAAGAAATGCTTCCCCACATCATGATGCTGCCACTACCGTATTTCATGGAGATCTGTTAGTTTTCTTCCACATGTAGCATTTTGCATGTGAACTAAAAAAAAGTTCAATATTTGTCTTGCATAACCAGAGAACCTTCTTTCACATGTTTTCTGTGTTTCCCTTCATGACTTGAGGAAACATACAAGCAGGTTTTCATAATGGCTTTCAGTTTACAGTGGCTCTCACCGTGCTCCTCTTCCATGAAGGCCGATCTCCAGATGTCTGCAGCTCCAGAGTTTAGGGAATTGGTTGCTTTGGATTTCATTTAGTAAAGAAAAACTGCGTTTTCAAATTATTTGGTAAAAGAAAGGTAAGTATTATTTGATACGCTACTATATGAAAAATCTAATAGAATACGTTGAAGTCTGCTGTTAAAATATGACAAAATCTGGAACAGGGGTGTGAATACTTTCGTGAGGAACTTCATTTCTGGAACACCAAACAGTTACATAACCATTGTGTAATCAAACTCCCTCTTATTCACGAGCCGCCATGTCTTTTTGTCAAACCCTCAAACTCATCAAGTGACTAAAACCAAATGCCCTCCGTAGCTGATACTTCTCTGAAAGCACTTTGTATACAACGATGTTAGAAGTAATGGCTTTCACCGAAAAACATGCCAGTGAATGTGCTTTAGACTATCTTCTGCAGCAACCCAGCTCCCTGAGGCTCTGTGTGCGTCCCAGATAGAGCTTCTCTTCTCCATCTTGTGAAACATTTACGATGGCAGACGTTCCGGCCGTCTGCTGGGGGTAGAATGCCAGAGCGTGAGGGCGACTCCACGTTGAGCTGTCTGTCATCTCTTTCTCAGGTCAGATGCTTTGCTTTGGGAGAATCTAACTGCTTTTTTGTGTCCTCAAGCCTCAGTAGTTTTATGTCGCATCTTGCTTTTACACAGAAGATTTTAGTATAGGTCTTTTTTGCGATATCTAAAATGTGAAGGCACCAATAGCTACTCGGTTTCTCCTTGCTATAAAAACATTTTGGGGGGAATTTATGAAGCATTTATTTTTAATTTTTAATTTTTTTTGTATTTCAGAGTCAACTCAAACTTAAATCATCCTGGTCAACATACCGGGAAGTGGGGAGGTGGTCTCTGACTTTGGAAGCCAAAGAGATGAGGTTGGGTTGGGTTGGTGGTGGAGGAGCTGAAGAGGACAAAGCAGAAAAGCAGACAAATAGAGTGCACAATACAGCTGGACGTTTTGCAGCTTAAATAATCCTTAGGGTACGTTTGATTTATCCTCAACAGTTCGACAAAAGTCACATTGAAGGCAGCTGCGCGGCTTGAGATGACTGCATGACTTGCAAACGTCACCTCGTTAGTGAAAACATGCACAAAATCGCATCCACTGACCAATCAGTTTGCATCAAATCAATACTCTTGTCAGTTGCCATTGCCTCTGAGAAGTTAGGTAGTTGTTGAATATCAAATATAGATTTAGGTGGCACAGGATGACAGCTTAGCT
Organism: Poecilia latipinna; assembly: GCF_001443285.1. Lineage (NCBI taxonomy): Eukaryota > Metazoa > Chordata > Actinopteri > Cyprinodontiformes > Poeciliidae > Poecilia > Poecilia latipinna. The sequence continues at coordinate 287,870 of NW_015113698.1, read as the reverse complement.
TGTAATATGGTTCTGCTGCAGGTGTCGGCAGAAATGAAAACGGGAGCTTGGTGTGACTTGCAAAGAAAGCCGTGAATAAAACATTAACAATACCAAACATTATTAATCATAACAGAAAGAAAGAGAAGTTTAGCCAGTGAGGTACATGTTTGGTTGAAGAAATAAAACCTTAGCATCTGATTGTTGCAGAGGGTCTATGATGGCACCTTCACGCCTACTACAAACATAAACTATTTTGAGTTAATGCTTAATAGACATTTTCTGGTTTTATTGTTTTGAAGCGGTTGTACAGTCACCCATCATGTAGGAGTGATACAAATCAGCACATTTCATTTGCCTATCTAGCTTTAGACTTCAGAACAGAGTGGCAGCTCAGCAGGCTGAACACATTCTGAATGCTAGTGGTCAAGAAACAGATTTAACCCAAAGCACGTTCCATTAAACAACCCTCATGTTAATAATCCAAAATAAAAGGAATAATGTAAAGCCAAACAGTGCTTTGTATTTAAATTTTTTTTCACATTTTGTCTCATCACAACCTCAAACTTTAGTAAACTGTGTAGATCAACAGAAATTGTGAAGTGGCCAGAAAAGTATTGAAAATTTCCAAATTGCAAATACTGAACCTTGAAACCTTTGTGTTCGGTTTCAGTGAAGCCAATCACCTTCAAAAGTCACCCGCTAAATAAAAATGTCACCGACGTGTGGCTCAAATTGAGCAGGAACGCAGCCTCACAAACTGTTGAAAAGGCAACACTTTCTGCAAGCAGTGTTGTGCAATATGGAAGAAATGTGGGTGAATGTCACCAGCATTCCTAACTGCAGAAAAAAAAAGATAAAAAACAAAGGCAATTCTTTTCAAAGTTTGTCAAATTTATTTAACTGTATCCAAATGTAGTTGAAGGCCCTCTTCTGACTAGGCCGTGACTGAACGGTGTTCAAGTTCACCAGCAGGAATAGGAGAACAGCGGGTACTGGCTCCAGTCTGCTGGGTTGCTGCGGGGGCCCTGCTGGTTGCCGTAGCGGCATTCCTGTTGCTGGGTGCCGGGCTCCGACGTGGAGAGAGGGTGAGGCGGCGCGTGGAGCAGCGCCTCTGTTGGATCTCGGTTCCTGGGAGGCAACGGGAATCTGGGGTACTCCACTGATCTGAAGGGAAGAAACAGATCCAGTAACATGTTATACAGAACATGCTGGCATTTAGTTAGCTATTTCTGAGTATTGGTGTTGCTTGTCATCGTATTCTATCACGACTGGATGCTTATTTGTCACCTATATTAGATTTTCAAACCTGTAAGGTTGGTAGGAGGTGGATGCAGGCACCAACTGTTCTTCGCCGCCGTAGTCGTACTCCCGCTGCTCCTGGCGCTCAGTGTGGATGCTCTCTGACAAGTCCTGCTCCGGGGCCCAGGGGGAAAGGTGACCCGCCTTCGGTGACTGCTGTGTGGAGGCTGGCTTCTTTCTGACCTGTGCTGACTGAGAGGTAGAGGGCATCCTCTGCAGGCCTGACGAGGAAATACAGCGTCTATTTGTGAGATATATTCATCCACGCTACCTTGTGGTCATTTCATAGCCTGAGGTTTGAACGCAGGTCGCCAGCTCTGCAGGGAACCTATTGTAATCACAGTACATGACTAATTTGGTACATTAGCAACAGTTTGTAATCAGCTTATTTGGGTAAGATGGAAAAGAAAATACCTGCAGCACTGTGAGAAGGACTTTTCTTGTCTTCTATGTACTTTTTTGCAGGAGAACCTTTATTTGAACGGCATCTGAAAAAAAAAAAAAAAAAAACGAAAAAAAACAGTAGTGTCATAATTACTGTAATTTTACCAGAAACTCTTAAGGACACATACAGGCAGAGAAAAACACCCGAAGAGGCAGCTGCTAATGTCTGATAAAATGCCAAAACATGTACCTTTTACTGTGAGAATGGGTTCCTCCTTCCCTAAATCCCTTTGCAAACGGATTGTGATCAATCTTCAGCTTGGTAATCTAAACAAAGACAGGAGAAAATAAATCCCATTGCATTAATAGGAAACAGCCATACAAATGTGAAGCAGATCAAAAAATCTGCTGCCCATCTTCCAAACGGCCGTCATTCAGTCTGGTTTGTGCACATCTATCTATCACTGTGTGGTTCGGCTCCGAATGAATCCAAACTGCAACAAACAACCAGACCTACAGAGGGAACCATCAGCCCTGACTTTCTCTCCATCTGTGACTTGTACAGGTCAAAACAGGGCAGATAACATCGCTGTAGACCCCACACATCCTGGACACAAACTGTTTGGATGTTTATATATAGGTAAAATTGTCGCCACAGAGACGACTTCTTTCCCCAGGCTGTTTCTCTGATGAAAACTAACCAGCATTTCCACATTGATTCCATGAATGTTTGCACTAATTTAAACCTGTTTTCCTCTTTTGTAAAAACTCTGCATATAAAAGAAAAAAAATATCTCCCAAAAATGTTATTTATACATTTATATTTAAAATGTCAGGAAGCACCGTGCAACCAAAGTGAAATTCCTTGTTTATGTGCACCAGCCTGGCCATGTTCAGATTCTTGATACTTTCAGATAAAAGGTTCAGATGGTCTCTACTTGTTTTATGCACCGTGCATGGGAAAGACGTGACGTCTTATTGGTACCTTTGGATTTTGGTAAGCGGTAACAGCAGTGAAAACCGTCTCTGGGAACGAGAAGGTCTGAAACGATCCCCAACACACAGTGTGTGGACTGTCTGCCTGTATCACATGAAACCGTGGGTAGTAACGATGCATGGAGTGGAGGATAATCTAAAAGGCAAAACAAGGAAAGTGAGAATAAGTCACTCAGCATAAGGAGAGTTTAATGTTATATCTATTAAGATTTAAGGTGTGAAACTGTGTTTTACATGACCATGCTGATCCAAGGTGTTGTTGGTGAGCTTCATCTTGAGGAAGGACAACGACTGCTTCATCCAGTGACTTCCTACAGCCGGGGAGTCCGGGTGAATGTATGTCCGACATGGGGGCTGGGGCTCAGACTTCCCTGCGACTTCCCACTGCTCCTTCTTCCACTACAGAGAGACAGATGTGGGGGGAGGGAGAGGTCCAGCATTACCACATGAGAGACCTCAGGATATCAGTAATTAGTCAAGATGCTCCAAGTAGCCAAAAAAAAAAAAATCCATTTTAATTTCTCTTAATGTTGGCATATTTCCAGGACTCTGACAATACTTTTATTTCTCTAAAGGAAAGTAATCACTCAGTTTTACATCTTGATCTTCACAGACCCCCCCCTCTCTTCCCACCCCCAC
>NW_015113698.1:240118-281428 GCF_001443285.1 Poecilia latipinna | reverse complement strand
TTTTTCCCCAAAAGAAAAAAAACCCCCCGTTTTTCATCTTTAACTTCACAAACCCCCCCCCCCCCTCCCCCCCCCCCCCCAAGCTCTCCTGGAGAGGTCTGATTTGCACTACACTGTCTTCAAGTGCGTGTTGACAGCAACCGCTTCGACCAAATGGGCCGCAAAAAACGACAGGGGCTGCTGAATGTATGGGATGGCAGACTGCTCCCCGTTCATCGACTGCGAATGAGGCCGGGATGCTAATTGATTGGGCTTCCAGCCGGGAGTGCACAAACAGGAAGCAATGAAAGGCTTTGATATGCGGCAGTGAACGGTCGCAGGCAGACAGGGCAGAACTGTGTCTGACTGCCAACTGCTGTCCCTTATATTCTGCAGCCTGGTGGGTTTAAATCCACAGGGAGAGGGGAGAAAAAGAACATGCTGGGGATGTGTTGAATATGATCATACCTTGTATTTGACATTGTCTGCAGGGACGATATCCACCATGACGACATAATTTGCAAAAGGCTGAAGCCCAGATAGGCTTATGCTGCAGTGTGGAAACATTCTCCTAAGATAAACAGTGTTAGAAGTTGCTTTAGCTGCTTGTTTTCTTTTTAATATATATTTTTTGCAAATGTTTCCGTCTTTAAAACAGAAGGCTGCATAAATTAGAGTTCATTGGAGAAGCTCACTACCTTCCATGTTTGGTTATTATCATCTCCGTTCCAACGGTGTGGAAAGACTTCCATAGCTCCGAGTCCTCCAGGGTCATCCGGATGCAGCCCTGCTGGTAAGAGTTAGCGGCTGATGAAGACAGCGGCATACCAGGATTCAGTCTTGGATCTGCTGGAGAATCGGTAAGAAGTGCAGAAATAAATTGACAAGAAAAGTGAAAATAATTCGTGCAAAAGTATATTAGCTACATTTGTCGTCCGAATGACCGAAATGTGCAGAAGATTTTGTGTAATATGCAAAATGTCTCGCAAAGTCTGCTAAACTGGCATTTGTCTAAACTGTTTGTGCTTAAATCCTGATAAGTTTCAATAAAATTTTGATCAGGTTAGTAAGACATAAAAATAATTGTGTACAGTTAAGCAGCTTTTTTGGGATAAAAATGTAAAAAATAAAGAGTTAATTATACAATTACTTTAAAGCCAAATGTATAACAAAATCAGTATTAGTTGAAATACGTAGGGTCAGTGTCAGAGAGCATGCTTAAAATGCATATTCATCCTTTCAAAAATCCATCTTACCAGAGATGTTTGGATTGTTACTGCATCGCGCTGTTATCATCACCAACCAAACCACAGGGGGAACACTGCTTTCAAATATTTGAATAGGGTTGGGATACTTCAGGGACTTCTATCCTGGAGAGGTCTGGGAAAGGTTAAACTTGATTGGTCATCACTGAATAGGTGTGGTCTAACCCGCCTGGAGGGGCAACAGAAAATCAGGGAGAGGGACAGAGGAGGCATTTGGGAAAAATACTTGTTCTGTGCAAATTCAAACACAATGCACAGTGCTGATTTTTAATAGAAATACAGCTGGTGTCTCAGAGGATTGTTAGGGAATATTGGTGCACAAACGTCCAGGAGACCAAGAAACACTGGGGACACGTCAAGAATAAAGCTGTGGAGAGGTTGTAAGCAGCATTAGATTATTGAAAAAAATATCCAGCCTTGAGATAACATGTTGTGATCTGAAGCTGTATTAGTAAACTGAACCAAACTGAATACTCTTGCAAGGAGCTTTATTATTTGCAATGCTGAGAATGCAAAGACTCGAAGTGATCTGGCTTTTAAAACTTTCCGAGGAACAGGAAGGCCTCTTCCCTGCTGCTTTGAATGCGTATTGGGTGCAGGATGTGAAATCACAGAGGCAGCTGAAGTTTCAGGTCTGGCCTTGATAATGGCTAACTCTGCTTATCCCGCCAAATGGCCTCACCACATCCATCCCCCATGTCTGCATCCTCATATCTTTCAAGTATCGTGGGGAGGAGAGCAGCCTCTCTCCTGCTTAAAAGCCAGTTCACAAGGATGGGTGAGAAGAGGAAGGGGACAAAGGCAGGATTGTATGCAAGAATGAGTTGATCTTTATGTTAAAATCTTTACAGTCCGATTTAAAATATTTTCTGAAAGACTCACCTTGAGCCTCAGAGGTACTAAGCAACTTGAAATAGTGTATTAAAACATGAACTGGTGAAGAATGACTGATCATCCATAGGTCTTATTCTCAATACATTTACTTTAGTATGGTGCTTTAATATTGAACCTCCCTAGAAGAGCTTTGATATACATTATAATCATAGATGCATTGTCTACTAGTGTCGCTGCAACCTTTTAAAAAAGATCCTTTGGGTCTACTTACTTTTTCATAAGATTACAGATGTGGGTATATGATTAAAGTAGACCAAGAGTATTCATCTAAAATAAAATTTATCTTTCTCAAGAAAACATCTCTTGCCTTGGGTGAGGTTTTTAAAGCATAAAACCTGATGCAGTTCTGTGGTAGCAATGAATTACGTTGTTGTATGACTGCTGTGAAAAGCACATTCTCTACATTTTAGAGTATCCTTTGAATTACTAAGACGCTGACTTGGTGTCCTAACAAGAACTTTTGGTTTCAAGGAAAGACAAGTTGGAACATTCCTCTCCTGCCTGAGTCAACTTTAGGCCTGAAGATGGAATTTGTTCTGTTCCAGCCTGTGGCGGGTGTCACCTCTTCAACTATGCAACTGCATCTGCCTCTGCTAATGATGTTCTGTCAGACAGAGTGAAGAAAAGAAAAGAAAAAAATAATAAGATTGTTTTAAGAGCAATGCATGAAATGTTTTGTCTACATTCCACAAACTGTGTAGCTAAATTGTGAAGATGAAACATCATTTTGTTGCAATCCCGTGGGTTATGGCTATTCTTTGTTATATTTATTCTGCATGCTCGGCTGCGTCAGAAGCTGCTGCACTCAAAGTATCTTATAACACAGGAAATGCTGTGGTAGCATGTTAAGCTGCAGTTGGAAGATGCAGAGCATAGGTCGTGTGTTTTGGTAGAGCGTCAGATGTGGTGTGTGTTTGGTTCACCATCTTTGGATGCAGTTTGAATGAAAAAGTTTGGAAGCTTCTGAAATGCTGAAGTGTTCCAGAAAAACCCCCATTTAATTTACAGAGAAAGAGGCAGATGTGGGTGAGAATTTTTTTTTTTTTTTTATTCTCCGAACCACAATGGAGATTGGCAACAGATAATGGTTTGGCTAATCGATCTTAAATGATAATTGATCTTAATAGAATAATGAAAGCTCTGAATGAGCCACCAAACGTCAAAGTGAAAGTGAGGGTCACCAAAAAACAGGATGTCCAACATGTTTCAAAAAAGAAAAATCATATGACCAAAAGCTGCAGTTTGGTGCAGCTAAAAACAGGAATCGGCAAAGTCTAAAGAGTAAAACAGGCTCGAGCAAGTCCATTCTAGATTAATATGTTCATTGAAACTCCCTAGTTATTACTGTAAGCACAATGTGATACATCAGAGTTGGCAAACACATTTCAGAGAACAGAAAAAAGGCTGAGCAATCACAGGAAAGGTTCACTTAAATCTTTATTTGCTGTTAATGCCACCTGCTGGAAGACCCTGAACAAAGCAGTTTGAACATAGATTTGAAGCAACGGAGGATTAAATTGAGGTTTTAATGAAGACAGTTTAATGTTTTTTGTACTGCCACTTTTCTGACCCCATCTTAAGGATAGCTGTGCGGCCATGCTAGTGCTAGCTTGTACATAAACAGGAAGTAGGTAAATGGCTATAGTATGATTTCTGTAGAAACGGTTAATGAGACTTACTTTTCTAACTCTCTATCTTGAGGGTACAGCTATGCTGCAATGCTTAACAAAGTGGGTTTGTTATTTGTTATTTTGCACTTCTCTATAACAGAAGTATTATTTCTGTCTGCATTTATGCTTCTAAAAATATTCAGTATCGTTTGCTGCACTTTGCTAATGGCTGTTAAGTTATGCATCAGCCACCACCAAGAGGAGTGGCTGCAGCCTTAGTCGACTCCCTCTTCACAGCCTAATTAGTTTTATTGATATAAGATACACATATTTAATTATAATATGTATTTAATGAGCACAAGTGACAGCATCTCTACAGTGTATAATCCTGAAAAATAGACATCAGCCAGCAAACCACTGTGTCTATTATTCCTTGTCAGGGTTGCAGCAAAGAAGGTGCTTATCTCCTGAGGTCAATAAGCTACACTCTGGACAAGGACCACTCAGCAGTCCATCCATCACAGGGACACACAGCAATGCATGCAAACATTGTTCCGAAGGGTGAATTAGAATCCCTGGTTAACCTAACAGGGATGTTTTGACTTTGGGACGTTGGCGTATGTAGAGAAAAACCCTTTCAACCCAAGCAGTTATTCCAACAACAGGGCCAGATAAAAAAGTATTAGCAAGAGTCAAAAACAATTGCAAGGAAATTATTAAGACATCACTAAATAGTATGCAACACTAAACTTCAGGATTAGGCCTACAATAGGCTTCGATCGATTAATACAATTTAATTATGTTGATATCTCATGTTATAGACTTATTGTTCTGATAATCCAGTCAAACATAGTCTGTCCAGGAAGGTTCTCACTGGACAGACAAACAAAGCCAGTTGACACAGTGCTTTGGTAAATCATTATGGTAAGACAAAAGTTAAAAAAAAAAAAAAAAAAAAAGTTTCCTGACATAAAAAAGGGCTGGCTTACAGACATGGCTTAAGGAGACCTGTGAATGATGATGATGATGATGATGATGATGATGTGTCACTGTGTTAGAAACCTTGTCGGTGTACCCAGTGATGAACACGGACAGAAAGGTATGAGCAGAACAGTGGAGCTTAATGTTGACATTACAATAAAAAACACAAATACCTTCTACATGTATTTTTGTATCATCTGTGCTACCAAATACTGGAGATCAAGTGGAAGTTTACAATAAATGTTGCTAGAAAGAAATAGTGAAATTCTAGGGGAAAGAAAAGAACTGCAAACAGGTATAAATATTCGTGTTGTAACCAGCAGGGGGCAGCACAACACAGAGAAAACATGGAAAGAAGTATTTGTAGAGATTACGGTTGTTACTCTATTTTCACGTAGGACATTTGTATATTTTTTTAAGTCTATAGTTTTACCAAATACAAAAGTCCAAGAATAGTTTTTGTTGGACAACTTAATGTCATACAATCAAAACAATCAAATTTCACAGTTATATTTACACGAAGACAACATTTCTGCTCGTTTGATTTTTGTTTATTTTAACAACAGAATAACTGCTACGGAAGTTTATATCAAGAAAATTCTTCCTGTGAGTATTGTATCCCACAATTAACAGTGTTACACCCTTTTACACCAACACTGGTTTCACAGGAAATTGCTCCAGCAGCAAATATTTCAGCCTCCGTTTGCTTCTCTTCAGACTGATCGATTGGCTCTACCCGGCCTACAGGAGCCCTGCCAGTGATAACAGCAGCCGCGGGCCTTCAGGTGCCGTTTCCGATTAAAGGAAAGGCTCCGTGCACCGCCAGAGGCGCCTTCGCACATTTAAATAAATTTCCATACCTGTGGTGATCATTATTTAAAGCATACTATCAGAGGCTAATAGGGAGTCAGCTGTTTTATGTCGAATCTTATGAGCAAGGATTTTGAGTTTCTTCCACTTAGTATTCATTTATACAAGCGCCCCCAAAAACCCCATTACCTCAAACAATCTCCTGCAAACTCAAATGTCGCTCTTTGTCAGCCGTTCAGAGGACAGCGCTGTTTATTCAGCACCTGCGCCGACTTCAGGGGTCCCGCTTTGATGTGCATTTGAGGGCAGACGGAGAGCTGAATGGGCAACGAGAGCGACAGCTGCTCCTCTCCCCAAAGAATGCCACCCAGACTTCGTTAGGGGGTCATCCCTTAGAGCCCAAATCGTAACATTGTATCTGCAAGCAGAGAAACAACCAACTGAGCATAACAGGAGACTGACACAGGGGGGGTTTGCTCAGAATACGTCTTTGGTTAAAGATATGTCTGGACCTCACCATCATTGGGATCAGGGTGGGATAAATGTTGGCCAAGCAAATAAAAACAATGCATTAGTTCCAAGCTAAAATCTAGTGGTATTTGTTTGACACGACCAGGCTAGCAACAATTAGCAACACAAGCCAATAGCAATGGGTTTCCTAGCATTTCTCACAAACTTGTTGTTGCGCCTTTGTTTGTTTTCACTGTCAACAAGTCAGTCAGAGGTGATGGATTTTTTTCTTCATTCTGTCCCATAGCAGAAAAACTACAGAATAAAAGCGAAACGAATCAAATGAAGGAGTGACATTTTTTTTCATCATTCCCAAACCAAGCAAATAGAGTCCCCTGGATTCTCCGGGTTGTGGATGTGGTCTGGTCCTTTTCTCAGCATGGTCGGAGTCAGGTCTACTTGGTTTGGAAAGGTTTTCCACTGGTGGCAGCTGTGGTACCAGTCCCTGTTTAAGAACCTGCGTCACTGGGGTTTCAAGAGAGCCATGTTTGCCTGAAAACTCAACATTTTAACTTTTTGGCTAAAGGAGTTGAGTCACTGATTGCGTCACTATAGCAACTTTCTCTCTCTCTCTCCCTCTCTCTCTCTCTTTCCCTCTTTCTCTCCATCTCTCTGCTGCATTTGCCTCCCATGCAGTTTTCTTTTTGGCTCTCTTCTTTGAATTAGACAAAAAGCAGACTGAGCAGAGTTTTCAACATTCCCCCCATTTTTACTCTCTGTTTGTGTTGTGTGTAGATTATGTCACACTACTTTTCAGACTCTGGGGCCAATGTACTACCCACTATGTGATAACTCCACCCACTGCTGTAATGGGTGGAGTTGTTATTTTTTTCACATGGTTAAAACCAAACCTGACTGAAGACTTGTATGTCTTGTTTTTGTTAGCTTCCTAACAAAAACAAGACTTTTCCAGTTCAGACTTAATGGAACTTTTTTTTTTTTTTGACGTTTCAAGTGTAATTTCTAAGTGAAGCTACCAGTCCTCTAAGTGACGGTTCCAGTCTTCTAACTCTGCCGTGATATACATACCCTGCTATGGCCCATTTCACCTGTAAAGATGATTTATTTTTCAGTCCCTGTTTCTGTTAGGGTCATTTAAAAGAAGGAAAAGGAAAGCTAGCATTTGGCATTTTACATTTTCTAAAGCATGACCTGAAAACCAGAGAGCGTACTGATCCGTAATTTAGATTTACCTTTAAGTTCCTACCTTAAAGCAAAGATCTTGGCCATTGCAAGCCGCTCTATGTGCAGTTTCTATGGTTTCAATACACAAACAAGAAACACTCAAACTGAGTTTATGTAGAAATATATTGGATTTCTTGGCTCAGTTTCTTATCATACATCTAAAATATATGATCTAAAATTTATGAAGTTCTTCATGAATTTAACAAAAAATGGTCTCTGTGAATCTTTTTTAAACCTGTACTGTCTACTCAATCTAATATTCATGACCAACTACGCTAGCTAACAAGGTGAAAAAAAACAACCTTGTTTACAACATTGTCATCTTAAACTTCTTGGGGAAAAAAAAAAAACATCATCATGTGAAAACATTTTCTCCATCTGCCTCTAGGATTACATGTGCTAACAGTCAGATAGCTTTTATCTTTCCTGAGGTCACATTTCATGCCTTCCATATTTTTGGCTTCACTCATTTCTCTGTTTATTAGTCGTTTTTGCTTTCTGGCTTGCAGTTTTCCTTTTGCTTGTGAGTCTGTGTCTAACTTCTATATCAACGAATTATGCCGACTTTCAATTTTTCCTGCACTTTCCTGCCTCGTTGTTTCTGTTTGCTCTATGCTACCCTCCACCACCCCCGTCCCGTCAGCAGTTCCACTGCAAGGCTCTCGGCTTTGCATGCAATTTTGCCAAGTTCTGAATATTTTAGTTACAAAGTGATTGATTGGTTCTGCCCTGCCCCTCTTAAGCCTCTGACAGTGAAAGTGTTAAAGACTGAGTATATATTCCCCCTCGAATATATTGAATTATTCTAAATGTAATATGTGGATTCTTAATAATTTTCCCTATTGAGGAAAATTATTAAGAATCTGCTAACACACACACAAATACCCTGTGTTTGCCTGTGGGTACAGGTGCTCTCCACCAGTTAATTAACACCAGTGGAGTGTGTCAGGAGAAGGAAAGGAAAACATGCTGCTGTCGGCAGAAGCGGTGAATGAGTGACTTTGTAAACTCTTAAACTTAATTTTACCTCTAAAGGAGTAAAGTTGTGAGACTGCATTTTGCAGGGTTGGGTTGAATTTCTAGCCGTGGGGCAAAATACACAAACAAAAATCCTTAATGACGCTACCGCTCATCAGCATCTACAATCTGCACTTGTTATTAATGATGGAATCTTAAAATGGTTGAATCGAAATAACTTGTGGTTCTCGCTATAGGTTTTTGATTTGTGCTTTATATGCCTGAAAAATTTAGAAACACTTGACGTCTAGCTGAATTTGATGCACAAGTCGGATGTGTCAGAGCATGCAAATATTTTTGTATCATTTTTTCCCCCTCTGATTCCTATGAAATATCGGCATTCTGTACAATATTCTATCACCGGATCTCTTTCAGTGTGACTGATATGGTGCCATTTACAGTGCATTCTTGTAAAGCACCAGTTATCGTCTTAGAAAAAAAGTGGAAGGACATTAAAGTAATGGAGAGCAGCTTTTGTCATCTTCATCTGCTTAAAATGTTTGTCATGGGAATAAATCTAATTATTTTTGGACTTTTAGCGATTCATTTCATCTAGGGTGGAAAACCCTAGATGAAATGCCTTCCAATTCACTGATGTTTTCACATGAAAACATCAGTGAATTTAGTGAAAAAGTTTGAACCTGTTGTCGTTTTTCACTAAATCGCAAACGTATGTACAGGATCAAATACAGCAACTTCTAATAATTGTTAAACTGTAAGATTTTGGGGAACATTTGACATGCAAAAAGCACATTGTTGAGATATAAGTTGCTTGAGTCTACAGTGAAACTCCAAAGGTTTACAAATGAGCATCGTTAGTGCATGTAGAGGTTGGGTTGAGTCTACCCAATAACATCAGCTGACACAGCCAGAGGTGTGTGTTTGTGTAGGTATGTGTGTGTGTGCTCAAATGAATTGAAATTGAAATCAAGATGAATACGAATTCACAAACGTGAGTCGTTTATATTATTTTATTATTTTTCTACAAAAATATTATACATTAAAAACACAGCTTAAAATATACACAGTCCACTTGGTGATGCAATAGCTGCAAAAAACATCTCCAGTCAAATATATCAGTTTATAGGTAAATATATCTTTACAGCAATAATAAATCCAGCACCCACAATGATGCAGCTGCAGGCAATAAAATAAGCAGGAAGATGGAACCTTCGGTTGACAGCAGGGAGGTTGCGAGAAACGCTTGCAGCTCGGAGATGAACAGGAGGTCCTCGGTTTGAAGCGGCGACAACAGATTATGGTGAGGGGAAACCTGGTCCACCAGGAGGAGCAGCTTTCAAACATTCATCCTCCTCAGAAGCAGTGAGGAACTGTTGGTTCATATATGTTTGAATTAATTGTAGATTTACCCAAATGTCCACTTTGAAAGTTTTTTTTTTTTTTTTAGTGATTTAAATATCTTTAAAAAAAATGTAAGTGCAAATAAAATGTTATTTTCCTTAGAAATTAGATGCCTAAACTTTATTGTCAATGTCTTAGGCCTGGAGCACTTTGCAAGACAAGAATCTGAATTTACAGTTTTGCAAAAATTTGTTTACAGATTTTCTTCTGTTTTTGTGTTATTTTTGTCACACATCAATGTTCCCGGTCACAGTTGTTGGTTCAGTTTGACGAGGCATGAAGTAAGGTAAAAAAAAAAAAAAAAAATTATAAAAATCTTGTAAAGCAACACATTATGCTCTTATCTAATGAAAGTTAAGAGCAGATGATTAACAAGGTCGTTGAAATATATCAGTCTGGGGCAGGTTATAAACCATTTTTGAGGTTTTGGGACACAGTGTGAGCCATTGTCCACAAACGGAGAAAAAAAAACAAAAAACAAAAAAACATGGAACAGTTCGCTCCTGGTTGAATCCAGGAACTCACAAAAGAGCCCAGAACAACATGTAACACAATGCAGGCCTCATTTGCCTCTTAACAATCAAAAAGGAATGGTCAAAAATGGCATCCAACTGGATAATTTATAAACCACTACTGACCAACAAGAACACAAAGGCTCATCTCAGTTTTCTTCATGATCCCCCAAAAATTTTTTGGGAAGAGCACAAGATGTATAATATTGTTTTTTTACAAATGGAATAGAACTAATAGCATTTCCAGAAAAGAACATCATAACTGTGACTACTTCACTGCTTTGGGGACTGGATGTTTTTTTTTTTCAATTGATGGAACCACAAATTCTGCTCATGCTCTGAAAACCTCAAATGTAGCTGAGTTAAAGTAATGCTTAAAGAAAAGTGTGGGGGGGGGGGGAATCTCTCCACACTGATATAAAAGACAGATTGCCAAATACGCTAAATGCTTAATGGGAGTTGTAGCTGCCTGAAGGTGGAACAACTAAAGGATATTAAACCATAAAAAATGTGGCTTATCAAAGTTAATTCATGATGTAAGAAAACGAAATCATCTTTTGATAACTGCAATTTGTAGATACTTTGGCTATTTATTTCTGGTGTTCATATTTGTTTGACCAGAACCAGTGATGTGTGTCAGATAATCAAACAGAGGAAAACATATGTAAGGGGAAAATACTTAGGACTATATAATGTTTAGGTGTTTTGGATTTTTCTAATTCCTCCCACCCATTACATTGATTTTCTACCCCATATATTGAAACGTGGCTCACTTTTGCACATACGAACGCTTTGAATGAATAAACTCTTAATGCTGTAAGAGTTCACTGAGGTAAACCAGGTGCACATGGAAGCAAAACAAATCTTGAAAATGCTTGTTTTGCAAAAACTTTCTAGCTGAGACGTCGTTGATCATTTCATTAAAAATGCCAAAGCATTAAAAGTCAAATGGTACCTGTGCCTTTGCTGACAGCAAACCCACACCCCTCCACCTGGGGGAAAAAAAAAAAAGCTATACTGAATAAATAGCTGCAAAATAAGAGCAAAATGCTACAAAAAGTGTCATGTCAACATTAATTATTGGTCAGTCCGCTTGAAAGAACTTCGTCCCGTGCTTCAGCATCATAGCAGTTCAGAGCAGAAACTCAGTAAGAGCGTCCACAGAAGAGGCAGTAGCCATAGCGATGACGGGCTGGGCCGGACGCCCAAAGGCGAGGCGGTGTCAGAGGTGCAGGAGCACACCTCGTATCCATTCTCTGCGTGGTCTGGGTGCCGGTGCACGTTGACCCTCGTCTCCGTGCTTTTGGCTTCTGTGTCCGGAGAGTCCGACTGCATCTCGGTGCAGAGCAGCCAGTCCTTGGCAATCAGGTGGGGGTATCCTGCCTCCGCCTCCATGTCGCTGCCCGGCACTCGCCAGTACTCCTTGCCCTTGAAGAAGTACGTTGAGCCTTAAGGGAGGGAAGATAGAGGGTTCGAATTACTCTGAAGTTATTTAAAGTTTTAATTCGTTAAAAATGCCATGTCTCTTACATATGCATAAGTATTTCTGAAAGTGTGACGTCACGTCACAGCAAACTTGATATAAACATGTAAATTTGCAGAATTTTCATCTTTAGGCATATCAAAGACTATTTTTTGGACATGTGATTTTATTAAAATGGTTGTTTTTTGTAAATGGAATAATTTTTTCGATCTTTTTTGTTTAAATTACAATTAGGTGTACAAGTTCTAATTCATTATGGATATTCTACAGTCCACACGGGGTCAAAATAGCACATACAATCTTTTATATATATATATATATATATATATATATATATATATATATATATATATATATATATATATATATATATATAAATTGCACCTCCAACTCTTTCCATATGAACCACCTTAACATTAATGAGCCACTGACTACATTTCTCTGCAATGAAATAGCAAAAACAATCCAGTAAGTTGTGAAAGTGATTTGCTGCAAAACCCAAATTCAAGTACAACCTTTATTCAGCTGATATACAACAAATAATAGCCACACCAGACAGGATAGTGTTACACATAATGTGCTATCACAAGCTTGTATTTTGTATGTCATTATTAGATGCACTATAGCACAGCTGTCATCCAGCCGGAACAAACAATCAACACCAAATACCTGAGTAGAAGCACGTATGAAGAATCCTAATTAAGGCAATGTCACTATCACAAACACAGTAAGACAAGTAGACATACAATACATGGGTATCTGTTTGCCTTTGTGGAATTTTATCTATGTTCCTCTTATCTGAAGAACAGCACTGCAGCTTTGCTTGGGTAAAAGAAATTTGGGTAATTTTCTTGGCCAGCTGACCAACAAAGCCAAACCTGATGGGCAATTTTCCCCTTATAACTGCAATGTTTCACCTGACTGTTACTGATATACTCAACTCTCCGTCTGTTCTTTCACCTTGAGGCACTGAAGTTAATTGGAGTCGCCAAAATACCAAATGTAGTCTGGCTCTGTCCACCGTGGATGAAAATACCACTTTGTTGTTGTGTGCCAGTATGTGATGTGCTGATGTCGAATTTTAGGTCAATATTCCACAGTCAAAAGTTGGTTCTTTTTTTTTTTTTTTTTGCAAGAATGTTTTTCTGGAATTAGGTCCACAGTTCTCACACCGACCGATAAATTTAATAAACTCTGTTTTACCAGAGATATAAAGCTTTCTGAACTCATCCGTTCTCCCATAGACCTGAAGCAGAGTGTATTAAGTGGAAGTCAACCGCCTTGGCCAAGGCCAACTGAGTCACATACATTTTCTCCATTAACTTATTGACTAAGCCAAACAAGCAGAGCAGGAAATAAACAGGTTTATTATAGTATGCTTCATTAACAAGGGTGCACAAAATAAAGAATGGGAGGGAAATGAAAAATGTCCTCTCATCAGTAAGAGCTCACATTGGAAGGAATCCAAGGTCTGTAACACTTTAGTACTTGAGTGAATAGTTTCTCAGCAAGGGAGATGAGTAAGGGCGGATGCCTTTGATTTATAACACCACGCTTTTGCCTTGAAATTAAATGGCAAACACACGTCACACAGTGAAAGCAAATTTTACACAATAATTTTGCTTTATGGGGTCTGTGACATTTGCATTGGAGAGTGCCCAAAAGTCAGCGTTTGGCCTCCGGCCCCTATTAACCCATTGAATTAAGATATATTGATCACAAGCTGTCAAAACTGCCTTAGAGCTTATAGCTATAGAATTTACTAGACCTCCATTCATCCTGTGGAGTTCTGCATTTTTGAGATGCACCAAGTCATCTGGTGACTGAAACCAACTGATATCCAGCTCAGTGGCCCTGACTAGGGACCTAAAATAGACCCTGTTTCCATTGGTGAACACACCAAACCCAAACGCTAACAGCAAAGTTCCTTAGTATGGAAGCTGTTACTGGGGGTAGAGGATTCAGTTGGTATGTTCAGGACCATTGAGGTGTTTTAATCAGCTATGTATGTCTAAACACTTGGTTAGTCAGGTTGAGAGATTATGACTTTCAGCAGATAATACCAGAATGTACTACATTGTACAAAATCAAGTACAAATAACTTTAATATTTCTTGAACAATAATTTCTCCCTGAATCCATAGTTTATAGAAAACAATATGTTCTAAAGATGATATAGTACCGCTGTTCATTCATCAAGATTAGTACACAAGAACTTTAAATCAGTAAATATGTCCTTGTGTATTTTCTAATTTAAATTGAGATCAACTTATTTCACTGAAACAGTGACATGGACTGGCAAGGCAGTAAAGTTATAATGATTCAGCTGCAATTAGACAAATAAAATGCGTGTTTGTTCTTGTTGGGTCATCCTGGAGTGTGAGTAGTTTAATGTGCCTTACAACTTAGCCAATGTTAAACAATCAGGCCCTATTATTTTACTAAATCTTTGCTATGTTTTCAATACTTCTGCTGCCTCTTCTCACTTATTCTTGACTGCTTTTAGAATACGAATGGAAATTACTGACCTCACATAAACCCTACTGTTTCTGTGCGATACTTTATGATGGATACGAGTCCTTTCATGTCTCAGAGGACCATCTGTGACATCTGTTTCTCTCTGCATTTCCCCTGAAAAGCAGCTTTCTCAGAAATGATGACTAAATGTTATGCATTTTGCTTTCCAAATATTACTCTACAAAGGTTTAGATTATGAAAAAGAAAATGAATACAAACCCATGGAAGGTCACCACCCTCTTGAGCTGACATTCACCATCACTTAAAACCTAAATGCTTATAATTAAACACAATCATTTCTTCTTCAACTTAGACCTAGAGCTGTCAGATGTTGCTGAATAAATTTTGTTCACTTCTGACTGTTAGCTGCTACTTTTTTCAGAATAACCCCATCATGCCCTAAATGTAAGTTAGCTTTATCTTCATTACTGCTTTCTTTACTAGCAGTACGCTTATTTAAGTTTGTTTCATAAACTTCAACGTCTGCCTGTTCATTGCAGTGAATTTCTGACATATTTACTAAGAAATCTACAGTCACAAGTTTTGTCAGTGTCATGTTTTTAGGCCTTTTCCTTTTTGGATTAAATTTATGTTTCAACACTTTACTGAAGAAGATTTAAAAGCATTTCATAAAATACAAAGGAGTTTATTTGTAAATTCAAATGTATTTTGATGTTAGACTTACAGTGTTTACCCTTTGTCTGCAGTTCTGCAGTTCGCTGTGACACACTGGAACTGACGCAATTCCGTCTGACCCGTGTTTTTTTTTAATTTATTTTTTTATTGAGGTGTTAAACTGATCACAAGTTGTTGGTTTTTGAGAATGACTGGGTTAGAAGCGTCCTGGCTGCAGTTCCAAAAAAAAAAAAAAAAAAAGGCTCAGCTCTTGGTCAGAATTGAAAGTAAGTAAACCCACAGTCATGGATAAAAAACCCAAAACATCCAAGCAAAAGGCTTCACAGTTGGCAAGGCAGGAGTAATGCTAGCTCCCAGCTTTTCTCCTCTTAACAGGATTTTTTTTGCAAATGTTGCAAACTAATGATTATTTATCTCACTTTGCTTAAAACCATCTTTATACTTCCTGGAATTTCTTCCCCCCAGACAATAAATATTTCTTGCCACAAGGTTATTATTTGAAAGATTTTCCCTCACTCTGAGTAAACGGGCCCATACTTCTACTTGCAGCCAGTTTTGCGTAAATTCTGCATAGATCAGCAAACCAATTCTATAGTTGACCCCAAATGAATACGTCCAACATTGAATCTTGATTGTAACCAAACCTGTCACTTTAAAGCACTTGATGGCCTGAGGAAGTTTTAGTTGTGCTAATTTTATCGAGAAATCCATTTCAGTCACATCATCCCCCTCTTTTAGGGCATCTATCCAAGTTGCATGCCATAGTTACAATGTAAAGCTAATAAAGCTCTTTTAATGATTCAATATGCATCTGATCACACTGTAATAGTTTAACAATATGGTCAGTCAACATAAAAATCTAAACTAAAGATGACTGCATAGACTGTGCCAATTTCTTCTCATCATCAGAAGTCAATAGTAGCACTCCGTTTGCCTAAATTAACATAATTGCTAGAGCATATAATACTCTCGTATCCAACATATTATCAGTTTCTCCGTATGATATCCTTTGGTAAAAACCCAAACTCTATTTACCAGTAGCTCCTATCTTTATTATGATATAGTTAATAACATACTCCTTGCTCCTCCTTTTGATCCAACTCTTTCCCGTTATTGAGTTTTAACTCCCGGCTGTCTATAAAATATTGGCTCTCAGAACGTAATCCAAATCATCCCCTTCCCATAATATTTTCCCACACGTTCAGGTTAATTGTGTCTGCGTTTCATCATCCTCTTTATGAGGTCATCGTTTTCCCACAAATGTTTTAATATTTTCTCACTCCTGCAAAATTCACGCGAGCATAACTTCTGTATTTAATAAAATATCATAAATATTATTATATATTTTTATTTAGTAGGAAATAGTAAATGCAAAAGGTTGAAAATTATTTAATTAAAATAAGTCTTTCTAAACAGCAACAATAATGTTCCCCGTCAGGGGGCAAAAATCTTCAGATATTTTAAAGTTTTGTAAAATTAGAAAGAAGCAAAGAAAGGGTAGTGAAAAAAAAACCATATAATATAACTGAATATTGTTTATTGGCTATAACAAATATATTAATATTAAAAGGTCTAGATTTTTTCAATCTTTATTTGTCACATTGACGAACAAATGAGGCCACACCTAATGTCAATACGCAGAGCCTGATTATGAATTCTCGTTAATTTCAAAAGTGTTTTTTTAATTATTATTAAAGATCAAACTACTGTTCAGCTTTGCATACCAACATTCTGTTGTGTCACTGTCTCCTGTTTCTGCTGCGCTATCACTCTCTTTTCTCCTCGTCTGCCTGTCACTGGGTTTTCTCTCCTCTGTTCTCTGGCTGGTGAAACAAACTGAGAACAGGCTTTGATGTGGCTCCAGTTCCAAGGCTCCCTCTGATCTGTCTATGTGCATTTGTGCGTGCAGGTTTAACCTTCCATGCTCTGTGGTGATAATGGCCGGAGGTGAGACCGAGTGAGAGCCGTGCAATTGACTGGACTCCACTCCCTCTCTCTTTTACTCACACACACACTGTTACACTCATACAAGAGCGTTCAAACCTCAGAGTCTCAGTCAACAGAACATAACCCACTGAACACCTGACAGGGAAAGGACTTCCTTCCATGCAGCTGCAGTTAGACAGGCAGCAACATCCTGGCAGCAGATGTGTGACCTGGGAACTGCAAAACCCATTGGCTGATTTTTGAGGGGAGGGTGTTTCAGATCACACCACATTATGAGCACAACTCCGATCCTAAAATACCAACCTATAAACCTAGAAACAGAATAAAACCGCTCCAGATTCTTGATCAAAATGTTCTGAACCATTTTACAGCTCTTGCTTTCATGGGGCTAGATAACTGTAAGTATAATGCTCCGATGGAGGCCGTCACTGTGACCTTGGTGTGGTGGAGCTGCACAGTGTGCAAACTGGGCGAGCTCCAAGGTTTGAAAATGTTTGACTCTGTGAATGTGAAGCCTGGATGTTGGTGAAAATAAACAAAAATTGATGGAAAAATAAACTCTTTTGACACACAGCAGGACTCAATAAACAGATACGTCTGCACACTGTAGCTATTCCAAAGAATCATGTAAACTGAAGTTAAAGTAAATCAACTGCATGATTGCTGATAAACATCATCGCAAACTGCTTATTCTCATGAGATTTTTATTACTACGAAAGAAATAAGTTCTTAAACACTATTAATTCTCTAGATTAGTATTTTTTTCAAGCAGATTTTTGAAGAAGTGTTCAGGGTCAAAGAATTAAAGTATTTAAACTTGCTACCGGTAGCCAATGTAATTCAGCAGAAACTAAAACATTTATGGTCTGGAAGTCTGAAGACCTGCTGATGTGATGAATATGTGTGTTTGTGTGTTACTTTATTCTTTACTTATACAAAATATGTATATGATACATTTTATTTTTAGAATCTGTAAGGCATTCTCCAATGCTCCGTTGTGCAAAAAATTGACTGAATGATTGATTGATTAACTGATGAAGTGCTGTCTTACTCACCATCAGACCACCTCATGACATCATCAAGTTGAGATGGCAACCCTTTCCAGAGGACGCTCTCCTTGGGGTAGCCCAGGTCCATGCGCCGTAGGTGGTCGTCATAGCGCCAGTAGTATTTGTCCTTAAAGAAGTAGGTTTTGTCGTTGTGAAGCCAAACAAAAGCTGCATCCACGCCCTCCATGGGCAGACCAAAGTCACTGATTGGACGTGGGTAACCCTCTTCAACGATGTTGTCTTTGAACACCCAGTATTTTAGCCCTAGACAGTAAGAACAGAGAAATGTGTATAAGAAATGTGTCATTTATTCTCTCAACATGTATTGGTTTCACTACTACAAATGTGTAAATGCATAAAAATAAATGCATCTTTTATTGAAGTGCCACAATCTCCCAGTGAAAATTCAGCCTTAATCTAAAGTACATTTATGCAGTGGGGGGAAAAAAATCCCACTTTAGAAAGTAACTATTTTTTAAAAACAACACCAGGACTCCTAATGAATTGCTTAAAATAAATGTAACAATGCCATTTTTTAAAATCCATCATTTTATTTCTTAAGTGTATCCAAGTGTCTAGAAAGTGTTTTTTTTTTTGTATTTATTTAACAGTGTCTGAGTTCCTGTTTCCCTAGTAAATAAAAATGACATGACGCAGAGACCAATTTCTCTTAGACACACTTCAAAGTGGGGAAACATATGAAAATATGTTACAGTCTCAGTTATTATTTATAATGATGAAATGATTCTAAACCACTGAAACTGTGACAAACGAAGCTGAAGGGGTACCCAAGTTTCTTTTGCCGTGAGTGAAGAATATGATAAGGGAGAAAAGAAAAATATTCTGCAGCAAAGGGAGGAATCTTGGGTTCACCATTTTATTTTTTTTAGGGCTTTCGCTGACATCTTTACCACAGGCAGTAATAATAACTGCTTTAAAATATGAATAGATGTTACTCATAATAAAAAAAAAAAACAAACTTCTTACTGTTAGAGATCTAATGCACAACTTTTAATGATCTACATCAGTATTAATTACAGTGGTACTACTGAAAGTTACCACCAAATAAAATAAAAAAAAACTTCATCAAAATGCTCATAAATTTGCTACACAATTAGTTGTATTTGTAAAATACAGTCACTTGTAAGTGTACCTTTAAAGAATACTATTTTGTGGTCCCCTGGCCTTTCGTATACAGCGTCCACGCTGTCCAGATTGGTTGGGAGGCCCCTCCAGAAACGATGGATCTGTGCAGGTTGCAGAGACACCAGGTGCTTCTCCCTCGTTAGTCGCCAGAAGTATTTTCCTGACAAAGTGCACAAAAACACTGGTCTGGATGTTGATTTATACGTCAGTCATAACTACGCATACTTAGTAATGTAGCTGCAGCTGTACATTTTTATTTATTTGCTTGGGGCCACTTATGTAGGAAGTTTATTAATGTCCAAATGAACTTACAGCACTTTGCAAAAATATCTCAACGTTTTTCGTCTTATGTCATGTGACAACCACAAACTTATTTGTATCTTATTGAGTTCACTGCCTTATGAATATACCTAATATGGATTGATTAAGATCTAAGCGAATTCATGGGTTAAAATGGTCCAGTCAAAGTCCACGCATAAATCTTTTTGACAATTTCACAGTCACTTCCCATCCATAGCTTGACATACTTTGCATAACATCATCAGCAAATTTCCTTCCGTAAACGTGAAAATCTGATGTGGACGTACACCAAAATATTTGAAGTGGTGGTAATAAAAAGTATGGACTCGAATGTCTTGAAAATATGTATATTTAAAACCAATCAAGAAAACATTAAATTGCAATTCTTTTACTGAAAATAGCAATGATGATATCAATTATGATTAAGCCACAATTTTGAATGTCTTCTCTTTCTTCTTCTTTATTTCAATCTCACAATCTCTCTCATCACCCAGGCAACTTAAGAGATCTTAAAACTGGTCATATTATTGGCATAGAAAGTGAAGTATGAAGTATGATGTCCAATCAAATTGCAATTTTCCAAACATCGATATCGCTACGGTTTTAGTCTGAACCAAAAATAAAACCGCCATCTTTTTTTTGTGTGTGACTTGTCAGTTGAAACCACATTTAATGGACAAAATAAAAGCAGCAATGATGCATAAAGTTTTAATTGTTCTGTCAGCCTTATTAAAATACAGGAGATTAAAACAGGTCTTTCAGCAGAGCTACAGTTCAGCACGCTTCACTGACACTTGTGCTTCTGAACGTTTAAGTCTATTTCTTGTTTCAATTGTCAGTGGGAAGCTTGGGGTCATTCCTCCAGAGAGCAGGCATGAAAGCGTGATGTAACTTTTGGATTGCAGTCTTTCAGCGGCCCGCCAGCTGCAGTCGGGCATCTACATCTACCTCCCCTCCCTCTCATAGTCATTTTCATCCATTTATGCTCTCCTTTACTTCTACTCCTTCTGTACTAATTTAGCTAAGCACTTTTTGTGATTCCCATACTGTTGTGGTGCTTTGTGTCTTTATCTCTCCCTTTGTGCTCCTGTACCTTTGAAAAAGAAGGCCTCCCCCCGTATCTGGGCCACTGCATCAAAGTGAGTGGTGCATCTGTCTGGGGCGTCTCGTGCTAGCCTGGCAGACAGGGCAGAAGAGCAGAAATGAGAAATGTAGGAAGAGGAGAAACAAGAGTATTTTAGGAGAAATGATGATTTTTTTTTTTTTATTCTGTTACCAACTATTTGGGGAAATATTAGCACCACAATGCATTCAAGATGTGCTGCTGTTGTATGAACCTTCCAGACCTCTCAGGTTTTCTGGTTCCGGTCTGCTCTGCATCCACAGAACCAGAACCAAACACAGAGAAGCAGCATTCAGCTTCTATGCACCACAAATCTGGAACAAACTTCCTGAGAACTGCGAAACAGCCGAAACACTGAGTTCCTTTAAATCTAGACGTTACAATGTTTGCTTTTTAAATATTATAAACGAGACATTGATCGATATTCTGATGCAAACGATGGCAATTGACAAAATGTAATGCTTCAATTATTGACTGTGGGTTTTATGTGTTTTTACAACGTAAAGCACTTCGAAATGCCTCGTTACTGAAATGTGCAATACAAATAAACTGGATCGATATTTTAGGGATGTTTTTTATGACGGGCCTCTGCAGAAGCTGGTGATACTGCACTAAACAAAAAAAGGAAAACCTATCAGTCAGACCCAGCAGAATCCCTAGGTGCCTTTTTCCCTGGGGTTCTTAAGTGATTTAAAGCGCCGACGTGGCCTGCCTGCCAATGATGAAGTTAATAGCACCACAGGGCCGGGAGTGGGAGCTGGCCAGGCCTTATATTACCAACAAGGGTCTCTATTCAGAGCTCTATTAAAACTACATCACTACCGAGTCAGGCCTTATTCAGCCGTCTCACTCATTATCGTTTAATGAAATTAGAGAATATTTAATGATTAAAGTAATGGTTTAAACTAGCAGGGATATGTGGAAACATGTTCAACTAACCACCTGTTTGGTGGCATGTACGTGTGTGTATGTGTGTGTGTGTGAGGTGGCAACCAAAACATCAGACTTTCATATTAAGGAGATTATTAATAAAAATTTGTTTCTAAATCTTTTAGGCGAGATTACAGTCGGAACGTAGTTTTAGAGTGTTAGTGTGGTCACCTGGAAAGAAG
Organism: Poecilia latipinna; assembly: GCF_001443285.1. NCBI lineage: Eukaryota > Metazoa > Chordata > Actinopteri > Cyprinodontiformes > Poeciliidae > Poecilia > Poecilia latipinna. Next base: position 259,991 of record NW_015113698.1, on the reverse strand, counting down.
ATGTAAATTAAACAGTTACTTCAAACAAGCAAACCCATATACATTAAAGCTGCCAGATCTTCTTTTGGCTGTTATTTTTTATATTAGTAAAGCAAATTTAGGTTTAGTTACAGCCTTTTGACCGAATGGTGTGTAGAAGCCATTGTGTTGCTGATATAATAATAATATCTCAAAACGAACAAACAAACAAACAAACAAAAATATATAAATATATATACTACATCTGGTTATAATTTAGTAAGGTTTGTATAAACTGTACATTTGCAACAAAATGTGTGGAAGAACAAATACAAATGTAAGGAAACAAAATACCCAATGCTCCCAAAACACTAACAGGCTCAGACCATTGAAATGAAAGAGGATGTATTTTCCTCTTATGACGACTGTACCTGTATGAGGAACACGGATTAAACTAGAAACCCACCAAAGGTGCAGCTTAAAAGTAAGATATAACGAACATGGTAGAGATTTGTTTGGGTTTGAGTTTATTAGCCTTTATCAGTTCCAAGCACCGGGAGAGGAACCAATAAAACATGAGTGAGTCAGTATACGCTCCAAACTGAAACTGGTATTGCATTTTGATGCTAAAATTTCACAAAGCCAATTTTCTTTTATTGACATTCCCGTCTGCTGCACTCCTCAGGGAGATTGATGATGAATAACATTTACTGAGAGAATATTTGAAGGTTTAGAAATACTTACTCTACTCCAAACAAGAATGATGATGCAAGAACAGGTCTCATGAATGTTGAATGTTGAAGATATACAAATTTTAATCTTTTACTTACATGACAGTGGATCTGTTTTCAGGAAGATCAAGCAGGACAGGAGGCTCAGGTGTAAGAGAGGGGTTTCCTGGTTGATTCGTGTGGGAAACTGAGTCTCTAACACCTACAAGATGGGATGAAAAAAAAATGTTAGCAAATATTTTGATAATTCTCAGTAATATAAAATCCTTTCATTTCTCACTTCATGAATATATTTCAACCCACTCCACTTTTGTCCAATTCAATTTCTTTCCTGCCACATTCCCTAACCCAGCGGTACACACTTTGCATGCAGATCATTTCCCCCTTTTTTTTTTATTTTTTTTTTTTATTTCTCATATTGACACTTCCTGCATAAAGGCTTAGCATGATAAGGTCACACTCCATAACAGGGTCCAATTAACTTCTTCCGTGTTTTTTATTAAATCAATATCCACGCTCTATAAAACTCATCAAAGGCTGCTTCCTCCACAACGAGGCCTCTGCACCTCGAGTCTCCTGAGCTGTCCCCCATAAGCAGGTGTTCTTATCTGATAGACTACATAATGACAGCAGGGGCTTGTAAGTCAAGGCCAGTAAAGAAGGGGAGTGTGAAAGCACTTATGGGTTGGAGAACACATCATCTGGCCAGAAAGCATAATGTTAGAAGCACTGGAAAATATGAGTAGCAGTAAAAATGACACAGGCGTATTGAGGTATAAGGAGGTGAAGTGGTGTAGGACTTTAATCCCATATTGTTAAGGTGTCCTCCACAGCTACAGAGCAGTGAAGGAGAATTTCCTCCTTTCCAGTTTCTGTTTTTAATTTGTTGCCAAAAACATGTTTTAGGTTTTTAGCTTATTATAATATCAGACAGATTTAATATCATAACGGGGAATTAGTCTTTTGATTGTTGACCTACTTTAACCTATTAAAGTAAATTGAAAATTGTTTTTTTTCATGCCAGTTGGATTTAACTCCAGGTTCTCACTCTCTGGCTACAAAACCTTTATTTTATTTTGGTGCATTGGTAAAGAGGTTGCTTGTTTTGCATAACACAAACTGATGGACAGATAATTTCCTTCAAATCTGTTGTTTTTTTTTTTTTTTTTTTTTTTTTTTTTTTTGGCAGAGAGCAACATTTGTGGTTCTAACAATTACGGAAAGTCGTCCAGGTCCTGAAAAAGCAAAGCAGCCACAGATCCCCACGTTATGACCACCGTGTTTGAAATGCTGTTTTAAATTTTCATCGGACACAATAAGACATAACTTCTTGTCAGTCCAAAACAATGTATTCTCAAAACTCTTGGGGGATCATCAAAATATATTTTTGGTAAATATGAAGCAGTCCTTTATGTTGTTCGTCCTGATCAGCAGTTGTTCTCACATTGCAACTCTCCCAAGGCTGCCATTCTCGCCCTGTCTGCTTCCTATTGATTGATCATGAATACTGACCTTAACTGAAGCAAGTCAGGCCCGCAGTACTTGAGATGTTGTTCTGGGTTGTTTGCAGCCTGCTGGACAAATTGCCGATGCACTCATGAAGTAATTTTGGTACGGCGGCCATTCTTGGTAGGGTTCATCACTGTTCGATGTTTTCTCCATTTGTGGATAATGACACTCGCTGCAGTTTGCAGGAGTCACAAAGCCTTAGAAATTGCTCTGCATCTTTCTCCAGACTGAGGGGTGTGAACAACTGTTTCTCATCTTCTTGAATTTCTTTAGATCAAGATACAATTTGTTGTTTTTTTAAGAGACTTTTATTCCTTACATGTTATCAGCTTGAAGTTAGTTTTTTTATTTTACAATTCTTGTGATCAAGTCTGGGCATGTATAATTAACCTAAAAATATAGTTAATCATAGTCAATATGATTTGGTAAGTTATGCAGATGTTGTTTCCCTAAAAAAAATGAAGTCCTCATTTGAGTACTATTTTTTAAATTTTAATCAGGTTATGCTGTAAAATTTGTTTCTTAATCTGAAACATTTATTGTGACCATAAACAATCCACATCCCTAGTTCACTTTATTTTCACCAAAATATCTTAAAATGTATTTAACATTTAAAATGCATGTTTACTTCGACTGTTTAGCTTTCCCACATACGGCTCTGGAAAAAAAAATAAGAGACTTAAAACTATCAGTTTCTCTGATTCTACTCTTATTAGGTATATATTTGAGTACAATGGACATTGTTCTTTTATTCTATGAACTACCGACAACATGTCTCTGAAATTCCAAGCAAAAATGTTGTACTTATTTTGCAGAAAATGAGAAATGGTCAAAATAACAAAAAAGATGTGGTGCTTTCAGACCTCAAATAATGCAAACAAAACAACCTCAAATTTAGTTAGAAACAACAATACTAATGTTTTAATACAGGAGGAGTTCAGAAATCAATATTTGATGGAATAATGAGGTTCAGTGCAGGAGGCTCTTCATTTTTTCCAGAGCTGTATGTAACGGCACATGCACAACAGGGAAGTTCCTCTTCCTTCATACCGTAGAGTTGCCACACTCGTACTTTGTCTTCATAGGGTAGATCGTACTTCAGAGGGTCCCCTACAGGGCCCTGGTAGTATGGCCTCATGATGGACTCCATGGCCGAGGTGTGAACGAGGCCGATGGCGTGACCAAACTCGTGGACTGCAACAGCAAACAGGTCCATCCCGTGAGAGTCTGACAGACAAGAAAACAAGAGGTAGGCCTGCATCAATTTCGGATGAAAGCATGGCATGAAGGAGAGAAAAAGAAAATCTAAAGTTGTTGCATATTGAATAATACTTGATCCTATGTGAATGTGTTACTATCATCTCTCTCACAGTTATTTTGGGTCCTGTTCCACAGAACTCTGGTAGGTTTAATGACACATTTGAGTTTATTGGAGGCCCACCTGTCACACGCCTGTGGAGAAGTTGTGGGTCGTTCTGAACAGGTGAGTGAGGCAAACTACAAACCCGGCTGAGTTACGTCAGTTCTGTCAGAACTCCACCAACACAGGAAACATCAGCAGCAAAATTGTCTTTGTCAGAAAGTCCTGTATGCAAATCACGTAATTTGTCACATAGTTTTTTTCAGTGTAAACAACTCATCATAACATTCATCTGTTCTCCCAGAAGTATCTGGTAACAGACATTAACTGTAACTACAAAGTACTTTGAAATGATTAAAGTCTGTTTAAAATTGTTTTGCCTCAAGTTGAGAAGCACTTTCAAATCAGTAATGTCTCCCCATTCAACGCACAAAAGCCTTACACAGCTCTGCAGTCAGATTGTCACAGCGTTGTGCTTAATGTGCTTAATAAGCCAACATGACATGCCCTCGAGAATAACTGAACTAATAGCTATCTAGAAAAGCATAAATGGCGAATTATCCTCAGCTGGTGATCATGACATTTCTGAAATGTTAACAGAATTGAAAAACTAATCTTTGTAAAACACAAGAAAATAGATCATTGAAAGGTAATTAAGAATTACAGTGTTGAATTTTTATCAGTATGACTAAATATCAAAAGGGGCGGCAGAGGATTCAGCAACCAAACGTTATGCTGGACGTTGGTGTTTAGGCAGGACTACTGGGATGTGGTATGTGACTTTCTCCAAAAAATTGTATTTATTCTTATTTCACAAAAAATAACATGCTTTATCCTGTTATTGAAATGCCAGGCAGTCAGGGAAAAAAGTTATGCATCTTTACCTATGTGTGAGCGTATGTAAATGTAACATTGCACTCGCTTAATTAAGAAAATAAAATCTGTTAGCTGAATAAACAAACTATGTAAACAAAATCTGAGCAGCTCCATCTTAACCCCCAAAACTGACTGATTAATGAAAAAGAAAAAAAATCTGTTAAATAAAAAGCTCCATGGTGACAGTGACCCATCACCTCTGACTCTATGCCCTAAATTGACCATTTTCAGTTACTTTTCATCTGCATTTTATAGAAATTAACAGGCGTGACAGACAGCTCAAAAAATAAAAAATTATAAGGGCTATAGGCTGTATGGCATGGTGAGATAACCACAGTAATACTGCCTGAGTACTTGATCCGCCAATCAAAATCTGAGTGGGAAAAGGTGCCTAAAAAGGCTGTGGGCTGTTAAAGTGCATTTCCTTCATGTTAAGCCAAAGCATGAACAGAAGCCCCCGAACTCCTTGTCTGAGTCTGTGAGGAAGCACAAAACCTTGAGCTTGGAGCTGTAGATTTGCAAACAAATGGTGAGGCAGCATGGCAGGCCAAGCTAGCTTAGAGTTCCTCAGCGACTTGGCTAAAGTCAGCATTTCCGTTAACCTAGCGTTAGCTTCAGCTTGGGACACGCAGTCATGCTTGGAGTATTCACCGGGGGCATCCGACAGACAAATGCCAACTCTAATCAACAGGAGCACATGGTGCAGGTGAACAAAGGAAGGATAACAGAGAGAGAGAGAGAGAGAGAACAGAGGCTCAGAGCGGAGGATCTAGTGTGTCATCGTATTTATGGTTCATGAGAAACTGACAGCACAGATGTAACGCCTGCTGGACAGAGGCAGAGCAGGAAGTGTTGTGAGGATGAACCAGATTCCCTTTTCTAAGGCAAAGAACAGAGACAAAGTTGAGTTTCTTTGGAGCTCCACTGACTGCTGAGGTCTCTGGGGCTCCAGCTTTGTTCTTCTACATCCACCAGTGACCCATTAAGTAGCTTTTTACCAAACCAAATGCTTTTATTGCACAGTGCTAAGAATAGATTAAGCGTCTTATTCACCAGATACCTCTAAACCTTCCCTTCCCTAATTGTTATATTCTTTAAGTCTTAAAAACGGCTTTGATCTTGGTTGGAAGGACATATGAAAGACTTGTCCACTAAGTAAATGAGTGAGTGTTTCAAATAAGCACCATCGTCAATAAAGCAATTAAACAAAAAAGCCATTTCAATGCTATAAATTCATATGAGGTCAGAAATATTTGGAACGCCTTCTAAACATGAGCTCTCACAGAGCATCTAGAGGTTTGCATGTTAGACAAAAAAGTTCAGTTTTGGTCTCGTCTGACCAGGGCAGCTTTGTGAATCTGAAAAGTGTGGGATGCATGTGGGTTTCTATCCCTTTACTTTAAAACTCCTAAGTAAAACTCAATGGAACCTTCTTACTTTGACAGGCACCCAATTAGTAAAATGACATGTAACTTAATCTTAGATAATTAGGCTTGATAGGGAACATTTGTGAACAAACAAAATAATGAAGACCAAGCAACAAGGCAGACGTATTATGGGTAATGTTGTGGATACCAAAAATCAATATACCAAACTTCAAACATCTCACTACTAACGACTGGTCAATCTGTCATCTGAAAGTGGAAAGAGTATGGGGCAGCCGCACACTTCTAAGAATTGACTGTCCAGCTAAGCTGTCGTGCAGGTAAGGAGAGCATTAATTAGAGCGGCAGCCAGGGGTAATTCTGGTGGAGCTGCAGTGATCCACAGCTCCGCTGACAGGACAGCTATTAGTCTTGCAATGTCGAGTGCGGGCAGAAGAAAGCCGACATTGAAAGGAGGCCATTAGAAGTCAATTTAAAGTTTGTCCCAAGCCATGTGGGGGACACACCGAATATTTCTTAGAAGATGTTCCGCAACATAAAGCACTATGTGTGGGGAAAAAAAAAAAAACTAATACTGTTCAGAGTGGTTAGAAACCCAGTCAAAGTCCAGACCTAAGTAATACTGATTCTGTGGTAAGACTGGAAATTTTATGTCTTAGACAACAATGGGGAAAACTATTTGTCCATAATCAAATTGTTACAGGGGAGATTTTTTCCAAAAATAACAAATCTAGGAAGGCTGAATATATAAAGTAATTTCTGGATTTTATTTAGGGGTGTCAGAGTAAAGGTTTTTTTTCTTTTTGTTTGTTAAAATGTATGTGTCTAGATAAGCATACCCAAAACAACGTGCAGCTGTAATTGCAGCAAACTCTTTTGTTCCATCACAAGATTTAAGATTTTAAGATTCAAGGGAATGGAGTAGATAAACGACTCTGAAAACTACGTATCATTTTTCCTTTCACGTCACAATTATTCACCACTTTGTGTGGTTCTGTCACATAAAAGCCACCAAAGATGTGATACGGTTTGTGGTGGTAGTGCGACAAAATGCGTGAACGTTTAAGTGAAGCACTACACCATTGATGAAATTTTATATTCCATGTATGTACCGAAACTTACAAAGCTTTACAAAGGCAATAATATTGTAGTGATAAAACCTTGTTTCATATACTCACTACAAAGTCCCAACAAAAACACATAAGAAAACTTTTGCTTTTAGGGCTTAAAGCTTCCAACAAGTATAACAACAATATTTCACCTTTCCTGAACTCATGAAGTGTGATGGCAACACACCGGCTTTCACCTTTTAGTGCTTCGGATGAAGCGACTGACTTTTTTGACACTGTGACGTAACCGTTATGGCCTTCGGTACTTTCTCAAGCAAGCAGTCTAAGGCATCTTTACATGAAAATGTGAATCCTTGCAGTGACGCTGTCAGCTGTTGCAACATTTTCGCCTGATTATTTTTCCAAGCGCTAAAATGTTCAGCAATGCTTTTGTAGGTTAGTTTTTCACTGGTGTGTATGATAGAGTCTCTGTTTGAAATATGGCAAATAAGTTAGCAGTTTACTTATGAAGAAAGAATAATATCTCTTATAGGGTGAATGCCCTTTGTTTTAGAGGATCAATAAAATAGATACAGTACATTCTGTAAATAAAGTTCAGTGAAGCAGAACGTCTCTCTCCCGACGCCCCTTTGGTTTTTTTTGTATCTGCAATAACAATGTGGTTTGTTTTTATTGTCTATATGGATGCTGATCCTGCTTCTGTTTTCTAGCACTGAATTGTTCTGCAGAACTCTCTGCTTTCTTTTCTTAACTTGTTTGCGCTGTACTTGAGTCATTTCTTTTTGTTTACTTTAAAAAAAAAGAACATAGAGTGAAAACGAAGGCAAAAACATGACAATGATGAATATAAACTGCAAACCAAACTGCAAGTGGAGCATTGTTTTTTTCAAAGCACAACGTAAAATTTTGAAGTAAGAAGGGGTAAAACGCAGGCCTACCGTTCTTGAGATACACCTATCGGTAGCCCAGGTACTTTTATTTGCGAAGGTAAAACTTTCTCTTCTGCTCTTGATCAATTAAAAACAGAAAGGAATGGGGAAAACGTAGCCCAAATAGTTACTTAGACACATTTCATGCAACTAAGCCTAATAGAGACAACAGAAAAAAAAAGAAACAAAAAAAAAATGTGACAGTGTCTGTTGTAAGCACTTAATTTGGCTGTATCACAGCTCTACATCCTCTATGCTTAATGGCACAGGTCTAAGTGGAGAAAATTAAATGCTGAAACTGAATCAAAAGGTGGATCAGCATCAGTTTAAGAGTGTGCAAACCTAAGCCATCAAGTCACGGCAGCCTCTTTCCAAAATGAAACCCCGAAACCCATATGCTCTTCTGCTAATTTGTTCCAGGTTTTACGTGGGGCCTTGCAGCTGAAAACATACTTTGAAATATTGGAATGTACTCGAATGTAATCATGTCAGAATTAACAGGTGTTTTAGCAGTGGTGTGTATGCTGGGATTCACTGTAGATTTGTAGTAAATATGTGCAGCTGGGGCTGCCATGTTGCTCCTCCACTGACATCATCCTCACGGTTGTTTGGCAATTCGACGAGTGCAGCTTCTCTGGAGACATTTGCGGTAATCCTCTGAATTAAGTCTCCTGCATCATAATGCAATGTGTGGAGTGAATGCTGACTTGGCTGAACATGGAATCAAATGAGTTAACCTGCCGTAAATGACTGACTTTCTCAATGTTTGTCTTTATTTTTTAGAAAAAAAAAAAGAACACATTGACACTGTGACCATTGCGAAATTCTTCTTAAGATCTAGTTACAAGTTACATTTTGAACTGGTGACAACACTAGGAACTCAACTTGGCTTTGAAAAACAGAACAACCCTGCCTGTCCTGTGTAAAAACCTCACTAATGAGCGAAAGCTTGTGATTAATGATGAACAATGGATGAATGGGCACTGAGAGAAATGTATGGGAATGGAACAAATAGGGGAGAAAAAAAAACTTTTCAGGAACTATGATGACTTTCTCACCTTTCAGGAACTTGATTTTTGTTGTAGAATTATTCGTTTCCTTGATCCCGGTTGTTACCATGGATTTTTTGTGTGTATAAACACGGATTAGGTGCTTTGAAATTTAAAGTAAATACCGACAAGGCTGGGATCTAAATTCAACACACAGGAACATACTTACAAAGGTAATGCACGCAGATGTGCCTTTTTTTTTTTTTTTTTTGCAGCTCGTGTGGAAATGAGGCTTAGGTTTTGCAAACGATTCCTTAAAACTCCTCTGCACGTAAACATCACAAGCCTCGCATGTGTTCCTTCCCAAACAATGCTCTGACATGAAAAATTCACCTGCCTAATGATGCTTTTGTTTTACTTGGGTTAATTCTGCAGAGGCAGATTGTTGTCTGAGTGGTAATTAATAAAAGCAATCTGCTTCCTGTCAAAGCACAACAACAACGCTCAGCCGAAACTTTTTTTTTGATGTTGCTGAGACCCCCCTCCCCTATTCTTCCCCCCACCCGACAACTTTTAATGGATACGGGAGCTATCAGTCTGCACAGCAGGGGTGAACTGTTCTCCTAAATGTGGTGCTTAATTTCTACAATTCAGCATCATCGTGCACATTAGGGAGACAGACTTAGTGGACCTGGATTTAGGCTCCCGCTGAGAACAATGCAGCAGGAAATGGGGGGAAGGGAATTAGCAAAGGCAATTATTCAGCTACGGATTTGTATGATAAGCTTCATTTTGTCCCCCTCTAGATTATTACACAGCTCCACAATTTGCTGAAGCACCAACTCTGACTTTTTACCTCCCGCCTGACCTGACCAGGTTGCAACTTTTCAAGGGATTTTCAAAGCTCTGAAAAAGTTACACAGGTCTACAGCACGGGTCTGTTCTGGCTGTGGTAATGTGCTTTTGTGTCGCCTTACGAGAAAATGGATATGCAGAAGCAGGGACATTGCATCAACAGAGCAAAGTCTCAGAGAGACACTGACGATGTTAGAGGAGGATGTGAGATAGCAGCGAGGTGAGACTGGCAGAGTGTGACGTGAAGAAATTAGGGGGCCGTTTAATTAACTTTTTTCCCTGAGGTTTAGAACATCAGGTTGGCAGCTTCACTGTGGTAGAATATGAAAAATTCAACAGCTAAACCAAATAGTAAAAGCCAAGATCCCCCCACTGTAAATCTCATTGTATAATGTGGGGCAATTTTGGCCCTGGAATACGACTAAACTGTTATCGTTAAACATTTATCTCACTAGTTGTTTCAGCCAAGTTGATATTAACAAGTTATGGAGATAAATGAACAAGAACTGAAAGGTGTCAAAACCTAAAAGAGAATAATAATAATAGGTGCAGACCCTACCACGTGTGTCCTTTATAGAAGGCTGGATGTTTCAAATATGATTCTCCTTGCTTTATTGATGGAAAAGATTGTCGCAATGAAAAATATTCTTTTAAAGAGCTAAATCACAATGAATGAGCAGAGTATCCTTGAACATCAACATCTAAAAAGGTTGGCGACAGTGCAAAGAATCCATCAGGTTTTGCACTTTTTCCTCATGTTGAAGGCCAGTTGGTAGTTCCTGTGCAACCATCAGTCAGTCTGTCAATTTTTTTGATTTAAGTCAAAAGTAATATAATATTAAAATCTGTAGGTTTACAGCAAACATGTTCATCACTGTGACTTAACGGAGTTTAAGATAACATTAAGAGGTCATACAAACAGACTTATACCTTCTTTTTTCCCCCCCTTTCTCTCTCCTTTGTTCCCATGAATCAAACCTTCATCTGCACAGCTGTTGTTAGGCCCTGCCGTCACTTCAGACACACATCAAAGTCAGGCTACACTTCTGCATCGCCTCCTCGTAGTGCTGCTGGTGCTGCAGCCTGGTGGGAGGTCTGATTGGAGCAGATTGAACTGCTGTCCTGCAGCATATGGTTTACAGCCCCGGCAGCTCAAAACAAAGAGGGGAGATCAGCGAAAGGCTGCTGGCCTCACCACAGACACCAGCTGGGTTAGAAAGCATAAATACACTCTCCGCTGCTCAGACTGGGGTTTTAAATGCACGACGGCCCACTGAAGCTTTCCCTTATTATGGATAGCTGTGATTAGAATGGAATATGATTACCATGCTCTGGATTTATATGTGAAATCTGGTGAATTCTTTCAGCGCAAAACCTCTTTTCTACAAACATTTATATCATCTTATGGGGAGTTTTGATCAAATAAACAAATGTATGTGGAAGCTCACACATACCTCTGAAGCAAGTCTTCTAAATAACTCTCAAACATCCACATATATGCTGATCCGTAAGCTCCCAGTCAATCTGTTTAGACAGCTGCTCAAATGGAAGAGTGGTGATATTGGAGGTTAAAATGGAGTGGTTCCTCTCCACTGTCACCCAATGCTTGCTCAGGATGAGGCTGTTGATGCAAAGTCAACAACTCAATGCGTTCAGTTCGGCTTCCTTAGGTGCAATTGGCATTCATTTTCGATTGAATGGGAGTGAGTGCAATTTGATCTGAATCTGAATTTTTGATTAGACGGTATTAAAAAGAATCACACTGATTTGATTTCAGGTCGGCTGAACTGGATTATGTACAAATTAATACGAATCAGACCTGTTTAATAAAATACCTTGAAAACAGAGATGCCATTTGATTGTAGATTTCTTTTATTGTCCAAGATCAAATGCACACGCCATTAAGTCATCCATCAGTCAGGAAATGCTTGTGAAGGTTGAGGGTTTAAAGATTGTGTTGGAGACATTTACCCAGATGATGTGACCCTGTTCCAAGTAAAAAAAAAAAAAAATGTTGAATGTAGAGCAGTTTTGATCTTCTTTACCCACTTAAAGTACCATTTTAATGAGTGGTGGTACGGCAGAACTCTGAGGACAATTCCCCCTGCCTTACCCCGCTTGAACACAGACATCAATAGTAGGCAAAACTATTTCAGATTAAAGTTAACCAATCTGTCATGTACAAATTTAATGAACTTAACCTGCAACATCACCCACTGACTTTCTTTTTCTTCTGGAAACCAAATCTGTTCTAGGCAGTCGTACACTGTTCGCTTTACTTGTTATTTCACGACATGTGAGATAAGCTTCTTGGATCATTTATCAATGCCACAACCTATATCCAATTAAATTTGAGTACCTGCAGTCAAAAAATAAAATAAAAAGAACAAAAAAAGCAAAACAACTTAAATTTAACAAGCATTGGTGTGTAAAATGAGGATGGATCTTTGGATCTATCCCTTCCTATCTACACACACTATCCTCTCTGACTGTGCACTTCTCGATCTTTATCATGATTGTCTAACTCGCACCAAAGGTGGCTTCTGAATCTATCTTTGCATTCAGGCAAATATGAATGTGCTGTGAGCCCAGGCTGCCCTAAATTTGAAATACATAAAAATGTAAAAGATTTATTCCACAGAGTTATCCAAACTAACTTGTAGGATTTTTATATTTTTGTGATCACGTTTGGAGAAATGCAATAGTTTGGTTGTTTGTACGTTATATACTTAAACGCAGTGGTTTCCAAACATTTTCTGTGCCCCCCCTATGGATTACAAATGGCTGTCTGGTTGAAACGAGGGGTGGGGGGGACATCGACTTCTTTGGGGGCAAAATGAATATACGTAGCTGAAAATAGACACCAACATCGGTAGCCTACAAGGTACTTGTTAAGCTTAAGGTTCTGTATTGATATTAGCTAGTCATCTTTAGTTAACATTACCTGCATCCAACAGCTTTACTCAACTCAGTTGGTTAGTTTGGAGGGAAAAACTGTGAAAATTTCTTTGCGTTTTGCTGGTTTGCTGCCGTGATTCTATCACAAACCTACGTAGCTCCGCACAGCAGCAGCAGGTCTCCTTCACAGGTGGAAACCCAGCGCGAGCGTCGTAGCGCTCATGTTGCGTTTAAAGGCGGCTCGGAAAAACAGGTTACAACATGTTAACAACGGATTAAACAGTTTTAACTGTTGATAAAAGTGACAGAGGATACAAATATGGGAAGTGTGGAAGCCTCTACTGTATCAAATTGACAGAGGAATAACAGAGAGTTGGTCATTCTAAGGTAAAAACCCAGCGCATACAGTGTTCATGTTTTGTTTTTGTTTTTTATCCAGACGGCTTCCCGCGCCCCCCCTGCAATGACACGGTGCCCCTCCTAGGGGGCGCACCCCACAGTTTGGGAACCTCTGCTTAAACGTATCAAGGAACATCGCAAAATGTCGAACGCAGTATCTCTCCCCTTTTTCTGATGCTGGGCTGTACATCCCCCTCTTATAAAGGAGAAGACAAAAGGTACAAAGGATGTAAAAAACAGGGGTCAACGTAAGTTCAGTGATCCAGAAGAAAGGAAGAATAGAAAAGCAAGAGAACTAGTGATTAAGGCTGTCAATTGTGTGGCTGTACAGAGACAGTCCCTTCCTGGTGATGCATTCAGTAGACTACATCACTCCACCCGGTTATTTACTTCGGATGAGTGGACTCCTAATGTTGCCCCACCTTTTACCATTTCCCAGCCCCTCTCAGCACAGGGAAGAGAAAGGTTAGGGGACACAAAATGAGGTTGATGCTTAGTGACAAGAAAATGGTCCCATTGTGCCATCAGCCTTTTTTTTTTTTTTTTGCAGCCGAGCATGCACAGAAGATTCTTCAAGTTTTAGCAAAAAAAGTGCAAACCAACCATGAAGTCCATAGGATGGGATATATTTTGCATTGCATAGTTAATGAGTGAACAAATGAATAATAAATCAGTTGTTATAAGTGGCTTAGAAACCACGGCTTGTTGTGTTTTCCAGAACTGTCTGAGAATGACGGATATCTTTAATATGGGCTCATCTATTTTTGATTGGCAGATCTGATTGAATTCTATTTTAGAGAAGCAGTCACTACGTCCTCATTTCAAACTCGCACATCTCTCATAGTGTGTAATAAACCTCTTTCAAAACAGTTTGATGAGACAAATTAGGCCAGATCATTCAGGAGGCCAAGGCAATTTATTAGCCCACACAGTACAAAGCAGAAACACACAGAATGAACGAACATGCATCATTGGCATTATCACGGGCTTTGTGTCTACAGCAGCTTCACGAAACCTTTCCATAAAGTGAAATACTTGAAATAATTAAAATAATTATAAGTGGGTTAAGTTAGAAATGTTTTGAAATGTTGATTTTGTTTTTGTTTAACAAAGCAGTATCTGAAACTGGGACTGATAAAACACTTTCAGTCTGTAGCTGCAGAAGGAGCAATATTACTGTCATTACAAGAAGAGTGAATCATCATCCATTTTTTGTCTTGCCTGTTTCTCTCTTTGAACATCTCTCATAATGTGAGGCATGCAAGATGATAATTGTGAAATTACAAATGTTTTTTTTTTTTTTTTTTTTTTTTTTTTCATAAATTGAATATTGAAATTATGACCTCACTGACACCTCTCCTTGGGCTGCCACCTTATTGTGGTGGCGGGGTTTGAGTGTCCCAATGATCCTAGGAGTTACGTAGTCTGGGGCTTCATGCCCCTGGTAGGGTCACCGAAGGCAGACAGGTCCTAGGTGAGGAACCAGACAAAGCATAGCCTGAAGACCCCTTATGATGGACAATAACTTTTGATCTGGCATTCCCTCACTCGGATGCTCCCACTCTGGAGCCAGGCCTGGAGGTGGAGCACGATGGCGAGCGCCTGGTGGCCGGGCTTTTACCCATGGAGCCCGACCAGGCTCAGCCCGAAGAGAAGACGTGGGTCCCCCTTCCAATGGGGTCACCATCTGTCAGAGGGGCCAAAGGAGTCGGGTGCAATGTGTTACGGGCGGCAGCCGAGGGAGGAGACCCTGGCGGTCTGATCCTCAGCTGCAGAAGCTGGCTCTTGGGATGTGGAACGTCACCTCTCTGGTGGGGAAGGAACTGGAGCTAGTGTGCGAGGCTGAGAGGTTCTGGCTAGAAATAGTCGGCCTCACCTCAACGCAAGGCTCTGGTTCTGGAACTGGTCTCCTTGAGAGGGGCTGGACGTACTTCCACTCTGGAGTTGCCCATGGTGAGAGGGACCGTGCAGGAGTGGGCATATTTGTTGCCCCCCATCTTGGTGCCTGTACATTGGGGCTTACCCCGGTGAATGAGAGGGTGGGGGGACGGGTTCTGACTGTTGTCTGTGCTTACGGGCCGAACAACAGTTCAGATTACCCACCCTTGTTGGAGTCCTTAGAGGGGGTACTGGAAAGTGCCCCTCCTGGGGACTCCCTTGTTCTACTGGGGGACTTCAACGCTCACGTGGGCAATGACAGTGAGACCTGGAGGGGCGTGGTTGGGAGGAACAGCCCCCCGATCTGAACTCGAGTGGTGTTCTGTTGTTGGACTTCTGTGCTCGTCACGGATTGTCCATCACGAACACCATGTTCAGGCATAAGGGTGTCCATATGTGCACTTGGCACCAGGACACCCTAGGCCGCAGTTCGTTGATCGATTTTGTCATCATATCATCGGATCTGCGGCCGTATGTCTTGGACACTCGGGTGAAGAGAGGTGCGGAGCTCTCCACTGACCACTACCTGGTGGTGAGTTGGCTCCAGTGGTGGGGGAGGAAGCCGGTCAGACCTGGCAGGCCCAAACGTGTAGTGAGGGTCTGCTGGGAACGTCTGGCGCAGTCCCCTGTGAGACGGAGCTTTAACTCCCATCTCCGGCAGAACTTCGAACACGTTCCGGGGGAGGTGGGGGACATTGAGTCTGAGTGGACCATGTTCCGTGTCTCCATTGCCGAGGCGGCTTATCGGAGCTGTGGCCGCAAGGTTGTCGGTGCCTGTTGCGGTGGCAACCCTCGAACCCGTTGGTGGACACCTTCGGTGAGGGATGCTGTCAAGCTGAAGAAGGAGTCCTATCAGGTCTTTTTGGCATGTGGGACTCCAGAAGCAGCTTATGGGTACCGGTGTGCGAAGCGGCATGCTGAGGTGGTCGCTGAGGCAAAAACTTGGGCGTAGGAGGAGTTTGGAGAGGCCTTGGAGAAAGACTTCTGTATGGCTTCGAAGAGATTCTGGTCCACCATCTGGCGTCTCAGGAGGGGGAAGCAGTGCAGCACCAACTCTGTATATAGTGGGGGTGGTGTGCTGCTGACCTCAACTCGGAACGTTGTGGGCCGGTGGGCGGGATACTTCGAAGACTTCCTCAATCCCACCAACATGCCTTCTGCTGAGGAAGCTGAGCCTGGGGACTCTGGGTTGGGCTCTCCAATCTCTGGGGACGAGGTCGCCGAGGTGGTCAAAAAGCTCCTCGGTGGCAGGGCCCTAGGGGTGGATGAGATCCACCTGGAGTTCCTTAAGGCTCTGGATGTTGTAGGGTTGTGTTGGCTCACGCGACTCTGCAATATCGCATGGACATCGGGGGCAGTCCCCCTGGATTGGCAGACTCTCTGTTTAAAAAGGGGGACCGGAGGGTGTGCTCCAATTACAGGGGGGTCATACTCTTAAGCCTCCCTGGTAAGGTCTATTCAGGGGTCCTGGAGAGGAGGGTCCATTGGATAGTCAAACCTCAGATTCAGGAAGTGCAGTGTCATTTTCGTCCTGGTTATGGAACACTGGACCAGCTCTACACCCACAGAAGGGTCCTGGAGGGTGCATGGGAGTTCGCCCAACCAGTCTACATGTGTTTTGTGGACTTGGAGAAGGCGTTCGACCGTGTCCCCAGGGGGGCCTTGTGGGGGGTTCTCCGGGAGTATGGGGTACCGGGCCCTTTGATACGGGCCCGGTGTCAGGTCCCTGTACGACCGGTGTCAGAGTCTGGTCCGCATTGCCGGCAGTAAGTCGGGCTCATTTCCGGTGAGAGTTGGACTCCGTCAGGGCTGACCTTTGTCACCGATTCTGTTCATAACCTTCATGGACAGAATTTCTAGGCGCAGCCGAGGTGTTGAGGGGATCCGTTTTGGTGGCCTTAGGGTCACATCTCTGCTTTTTGCGGATGATGTGGTCCTGTTGGCTTCATCAGGTCGTGATCTGCAGCTCTCGCTGGAGCGGTTCGCGGCTGAGTGTGAAGCGGCCGGGATGAGACCTAATGCCTCCAAATCTGAGGCCATGGTCTTGAGCCGGAAAAGGGTAGAGTGCCTTCTCCGGGTCAGGGGGGTCGTCCTGCCTCAAATGGAGGAGTTTAAGTATTGGGGATCTTGTTCACGAATGAGGGAAGAAGGGAGCAGGAGATCGACAGGCGGATTGGGACAGCGTCTGACGTGAAACGGGCGCTGCACTGGTCCGTCGTGGTGAAGAGAGAGCTGAGTGAAAAAGCGAAGCTCTCGATTTACCGGTCGATCTACGTTCCCACCCTCATCTATGGTCATGAGCTTTAGGTCATGACTGAAAGAACAAGATCACAGATGCAAGCGGCCGAAATGGGTTTCCTCCGCAGGGTGGCTGGGCTCTCCCTTAGAGATAGGGTGAGAAGCTCAGTCATCCGGGAGGGACTCAGAGTAGAGCCGCTGCTCCTCCACGTCGAGAGGAGCCAATTGAGGTGGCTTGGGCATCTGGTAAGGATGCCTCCTGGATGCCTCCCTGGGGAGGTGTTATGGGCACGTCCCACCGGAAGGAGGTCCCAGGGAAGACCCAGGACACGCTGGGGGGACTATGTCTCTCGGCTGGCCTGGGAACGCTTTGGGGTTCCCCCGGAGAAGCTGGAAGAAGTGGCTGGGGACAGTGAAGTCTGGGCCTCCTTTCTGAAGTTGCTGCCCCCGCGACCCGACCCCGGATAAACGGAAGAAAATGAATGGATGGATGGACCTCACTGACAAACAGAAGAAAAAACCTGCAAAATTAGACAGCTTATTCTACTGTATATTGCGATTAACTGAATTTGTATTATACCTTTACTTACTTTCCAAAATAGCGTGTTACACACTGGTTGCACAAATGTTTATGTTAGACCATTTCAATGGTATTTGAAAATTCCTGCCTCTTAGTGAGATTTATGGTCCACTCCAATCTTATCTCTTCTTGTACTTTTGGGTCCACCAAGACCCAATTTAGGCTTTTTTGCTTAAAAAAGCCTAGATTTTTGTGACTGTATTGTTAAGGTCACTCACAAACCTCCCAGTTAAAGCATGGGACCAAAAACAAACAACAACAACAACAAAAGCCTGTTTGCAACAGAGATCTGCTGTTAGGTAATTTACAGCTCTGGGATCACAATGACACAAAAATTGCACTGATATCACACAGGGGAACACTTTAGTCTTTTTCTTTTTTCTCTCTAAGTAGACAGTTAACAAATCAGTGCATTAATGCCTCACATATGAATGAATGATTGTACTTTATTAATGCCAGAGGGAAATCCCCATATTTTAGTACAACTCATCCAAAACAACACACAAAGAAACCTCAGACATTTAGACAAGTGTATGAGGTTGCAGCCCTTCACCCAGATGAGAGGCACTCTGGGCACATTTATGAATTTACTCATTTTCTCTATTTTATTTCAAAAGTATGTAAGTAAAAACAATAAGTAAAAATAGCAAAAGTACACAAGAAAATCCAAATGACCAAATTATCCACAGATGCTGACTTGTGATTATTTCAATTAGCTAAGACAAATTGAAAAGATAAAAAATTTCCTTGGGAGGAGTTTTAGTCACTGTGGTTTAACACACTGTCCTCTTTTTAAGTGCTGTTGCCATGGGGGATGAGCTGCATCCTCTCTATGAATGTGTAGGAGGGCGATACGTGACAAAGTAAAGAGTGAGTAAATGCCAGGATGCAGAATTTTGAACATTTTAAGATCAAAGTTTTCCACATCACCTATGAGGTGTTGAGCCCAACCAAAGTATATTCTAGAAAAGCAAATGTTAAAAGAAAATGCATTCCACTTTCAACCAAACTTCTCTAATCCCCAACACATGGTAGCGTCACAACATGTACTCAATGGCTTCATTGAGTACATGTAAAAGAGCTAACTGTATGGTAGCAATTTAGTGCAATTAGCGAAGACAGTTTGCTGAAGCTCAAACCAAGGATCAGAAAAGGAGAAAAGTGACAGCAAGGTTGTTGTTTCCCAACAGACGTGCCAGATTTCTCAAAACTGCAGATCTGCTGGGATATTCATGCACAAGTATTTCTAATATTTATAGAGGATGCTCAAAAATGAGGGAAAAAGTGAAGTGAAAAGAAATTCCTGATTGGAATGCAAAAATGCCTTGCTGATGTCAAAGGTCAGACAGGCATGCACACACTTGTTCAGGATGACAGAAAAGCAGCAGTGACTAAAAAAATCACTCTCTCCTTCCAAAGTACGTGGAAGTAGGCCTGTCACGATAACAAATTTTGCTGAGCAATTAATTGTCTGAAAAATTATTGCGATAAACAATAATATTGTTTCAAGATCTTTTGACACTGATTTAATGGAAATGACGTAATAATGCATGCTATTTCCTGCCATAGATAGATACACTTTATTTTCAAAAGAACACATAACACTCAACTGATAAACTAAATAAACAAAACAACCAAAAACAAAAATAAAATGGATTCTCAGTCTCCATGAACAAAAAACATACTTGAATAAAAACTAAACATAAAGCCAAATTGGAAATAAATACTTCATTCAACCAAAAGAGTGCAGATTATGAAGTCTGTAGACTGTATTGCCCTTCAGTAATCACTAGATTTAAATAGAGAAGATGGGCACATCCAACTACCTAATGCAGTAGTTCATACTACAAATTTTTTTGCCCCTATTTTCCCCTTACAATAATCTTAGATCGTTGGCCGATCTAAGATTGTCGCTGGTGATTTCGTAACCGATCATTCTGCAGTGTGTGGTGAGTTACGGTAAATCGAAGTCCAGCAGACACTGGAGATATGTGGAAACAACATTAATATTTATTCAACGTTTCGTGCAAAGAATATAGAAATGACAAGGGGAGGAGTTGGAACCAAATCGCTACCACAGTTGATAAACCCAGTAACATTACACTAAGGAAATGAGGAAGGGAGGGTCAGTGGAGAGCACCGGAGCTGAGCCTTTTTT